>NC_059166.1:52192924-52365424 GCF_019923935.1 Bubalus bubalis
TAGTTTGGATGTAAAAATACAATGTGTGCACAACTTAAACTTGTGACTCAGTGCTAAATAGTACCAAATGGACAAGAAATAAAATTGGAGTTCAGAAAAAAAGAAGTGTCTTCTTCAGAGAGCTACACACTTGAAAGTAGCTATCAAGATGTTAGTTATGTGAAAGAATTTCTAGTACCTTAACTTGAAATTTTGTGCAAAGTTGATAATATGTATTAAAGTGATAAAGTCAGTGAAATATTATTAATTTACTGCACTAATTAAGAGTTGAAATAAAGCCTATATATTTCTGAAATATTCGCATCTGAATTGACTTCATGCTATAAGACATTTATTCAAGACTGAGCTGAAGTTCAAAGTGTAGTACCTGAATGCTGCTCTACACCAAGAGGACAGAGCATGTTGCTTCCCTTCCTTGGTGACGGTCAGAGAGAAACCATAGGGGGCAATGCAAGCTCAGAGGTAGCATTCTGTTTCCTGTCTGCACCAGCTGAAACTGTCTTTTCTAGACTGCTTTATTATTCTTGCTTAAAACAGGCTGAAACTTTACATTTTCACAATGTCTTAAGCTGCATAATTACTTTAAGGTTTGGGGCAAGCTATATGTGGAAATGTAAGAGTTGACTGATTGTAAAGAAAAATATTTTATAAAGATACAAAGAGTAAATGGGGAGGGAGAGAGTTTGAGTTTACATTTGATACAAAAGTAGAACAGAAGTTTGTAGCTAGTACACAAGAAATCTAATCTGACCCACTAATTTTTGTCTGTCAAATTCCTGTTTTTGAAAACTTTGGAAAAGCAAACTGATTCTTATTTAAATTCTGTTATATTTCTTAATGAATTTGTTGGCAGAATATTGTGAATGAAGAGACAGTTGTTGAACAAATAAAATAGTTCTCACAAATGATTTCAAGGGGCATATGCATATCATGTATTTCTGTGCCCTTATATTAAGGTTCCAGAGTTAGTGTACCAACATATAAATATGGATGCATGTTGATGAGTATGATTTTCCTGCCCATCATTATAAAAATACCTTTCCTAGTTGAACTGTTAATGAAATGATGAGAAAATCTGAGGTGAGCATTAGCAGTCTACTTTCATTTTGTTTCATCAAAAGAATCTATTTTACAATTACTATTTACTTGCAATAACCTGCAGCAAAAAATGATTTAATGTTCAATATGTGCATTAAAATGCACTTGCTTTTTTAATATGTAAAAGCTGATGGAAATTTCATTTAAGCACAATTCCTGTATCACAGATTTTAAGCAAAATGAAAGGAAGTTAGGGTACCATTTAAACATGGCTATAAAAATAATTTCTTTCAGTGGCTGGAGGGAAGGAAGGATTGGTCAAAGTAATTTTTATCTTCGATAGGATTCCCCACTAGTCTGCTTTCTTATTTGGCTTAATGCGTGCCACAATAATTATGCTATTTCTTCCTAGCATTTTTCTAGCTCACAGTAATAAGAATAATTGCATGGTGTTTATATTCTAAAGTGCCTTTTCTCACTAAGCTCAGAAGTTCTTTCTGAGTATTAATTCTCACAAGGTTTTGTGTGGCACACTGGGATGTGTATTATTATCTTGTTATTCTCCTTTCAGCAGCAAGAATTGTAAGACACGTATGCAATAGATGATACACGAGACAGAGTCAGGGTGCCAGAAACAGATTGCCACCTGACTTTCAGTTCATAAGCCAGGCCATGCTTACTTGGAATTATTAATACACTTGATGATTGCATCCTGGCAATTAGTAGCCGTCTCTTAAGTCTTTGTTTTCACTCCTGGAATGCTCACATTGATAAGAAGGAAAAATTTAACAACTTAGAAGAAGTTAATTCTGTTGCATCCTGGGTAATATAGAGATTGTAAACAAGCAAGTTGTAAATACATGCAATGATAAGAATGTTATTGATAATAATTTGAAGTGTAAATGTTTAATGGCACAGATGTAAAATTCACAACAATTAACACAAATACAAATGACAAAACTTCTAAATAATAGAAAAAAAAAACACAACACTAGTTATATGATTTGAGTGTAGAATCATAGATGTTTAAATTTATGGGATGGGCCCTTGCCATGTAAGAGGTTTCAGAAGCTCAAAGTGAACTCCAACTGGGAGACTTATCTTTTCTAAAGGGAATCCTTTGCTTGTGTCTGTAACTAGATAACTTTGAAATAATGAAATCCCACTTCTGCCAATTATTCTTACAGAAAAATTTCTTTACACATGAACAAAAAATTTATTGGTTGAGGCTCAAAGATGTTCAGATAGGGCCAGAACATGATATATACTCAATACATATTATTTAGCAAGTACATGAATTCTCTTTTGAGAATTCTCACCCAAACTATTTTAATCTTTTTGAAGTGTGATATTAGTTTATCACAATTATATATTATATATTAAACTTTCTTATATTTTAAAGATATCTAAATGATATCATCTACTCTTCCACTTACATATGAAATAATTGGAAGTTTCTGAAATCTGGAGGGTACGAGGGATATATGAATAAAGATTGGCTATGATTTAAATATTGTTAAAGCTGTATGATAGACATGTGGGGAGTCAAATATATTCTTTACTTTTGTTTATGCTTATAATTTTCCATAATAAAGATGTTTTAAGTATAAAAAGTTATATCCACATGTATTAGGTAAGATATTATTTTAAATGTCATAAGAAAATGCAGTTCACTTTTCTGGAATTTAGCTATATGGGAACCTCACCTATGTAGAGCATGGTCAAGCAGAGCGATGTCAGCATCATGGTGGTGTGAGGCACTTCCTTTGCTTCTCTTTTTCAATCTACAGCTAGTAAGACATCCATAACTCAACTGAGGTTCCTCTGCCCACTACGCCAGGATGACAGTGAGATTCGCATATTTGTACATCTGTATGTGGGTGGACATCAGAGAAGGCAGAATGTGGGAACAGTGGAGGCAGAGCCTATGATCCTGGCACCTGAGGCCACAGAGAACTGGGCAGCATCAGCAATGGGGCCTAAGGCCCTGGTCCCCTCCAGCCTTGGCACACCTGTGACTCTGGCCCCTGCCCGTGGTGGTGGTGCCCACAAACTTGATAAGTCCCGAAACAGTGGAGGCATATTTGATCCTGACCTTTCCTTCTCATTATCCCCCTCTCCCCAGTGTGGTGGCGGTGTCTACAACCCAGCAGAACTTGGATGCAGAAGAGGCCATCTCACTGTCCTCAATAATGACACCAGTGTTAGCGGTGACTCTGGTAGCAGCAAGGTACCTATGAGCCCAGAGGCACAAACGGAGACAACAAGGGCACCCGTGACACCTCTGGCAGAGGTTGTGGAGGTTGGGAAGTGACATTTCTTAAATGTAGCCAGAGGCATCGCAAGTAAGAGAAATCAAAAACTGTGCTATAGTGCCACCTACTGAAATACAAAAGATATGCCTCTAATTATCAACCTGTTGAATTGTTAGAATCAATGTAAGAGTTATGGGCTTCTCTGGTGGCTCAGATGGTAAAGAATCTGCCCGCAATGCAGGAGACCCTAGTTTGATTCCTGGGTTGGGAAGGCCCTGGAGGAGGAAATGGCAACCTACTCTGTATTCTTGCTTGAAGAATTCCATGGCAAACTACAGTCCATGGGGTCACAAAGAGTCAGATATGACTGAGCAACTAACACAACAACAAAAAGAGTTTTACCTAAATAAGAAATGTGTTTGCTGTTTCAGTTGGGCCAGCAGAGAAACAAATCATCAAGCACCATGGAAAACCATGGTAACATGGTATCACAAAAAGAAAAAAAAAACAAACCAATTCTCTAGAAGACAAACTTAAAGTCATCTAAGTCTGTGACCTAACACTTAGAGAATTCAAAATAACTGTAATGAATAAATTAAACAAGGTACAAGGAATCTCAGAAAGGCAGTTCAATGTAAAAAAAAAAAAGGAAGAACAAAAGTGATATGTCACCAAAGAGGTTGAAACTCTAAAAATGAATCGAACAGAAATTCTGTGTATGCTAAGTCACTTCAGTCATGTCTAACTTTTTGCAATCCATGAACTATATAGCCTGTCAGGCTCCTCTGTCCATGGTATTCTCCAGCAAGAATCCTGGAGTGGGTTGCCATGCTCTTCTCAAACAGAAATTCTAGAACTGAAGAAATCAATAGATAATATGAAGAATTCAATAGAAAGCATTGAAAATAGAGCAGAACATATAATATCAGAGAGAATCAGCAAGGTTTAAGACAGAAATCTAGAAATTAATCAAGTAGAATCTTCATTTTAAAAGTGAAGAAAGAAGGGATGGGAGATGATTCTTCCAGCAAATGGCAGACAAAAGAAAACAAGGGCAGCTGTACTTATATTAGATGAAATAGACTTCAAGCCTAAAAAGGTGACAAGAGACAAAGATGGACATTATATATTGATTAAGGGAATAATCAAACAAAAAGACTTAACACTTATTAATATATGTGTACCTAACATAGCAGCAGCAAAATATATAAAGTATTAACAGACTTTAAAAGAGAAATCAACAGGAAAACAATAATAGTAGGGACTTTGTCACCTCACTTACATCAATGGATAGATCATACACACAGAAAGTTTTTGAGGAAATATGTCTTAAATGACAAATTAGAACAGGTTGACAATAAATTTCTGAAGAACACTCCATCAAAATGCAGCAAAATAAATATTCTTCTTAATACACATGGAATAGTCTCAAGGATATACCATATCCTGGGACACAAAACAAGTTTAATACATTTAGGAAGGTTAATATCAAGCATCTTTTTCAACTGCATTGTTACAAAACTGGACATCAACTGTAAGAAAAAAGCTGTAAAAATCACAAACACATGGATCAAGGAGACATAAAAAGGGAAAAAATATCTGAAGACAAATGAAAATAAAAATATGACATACCAAAAGCTATGGGATGGGATGCAACAAAATTAGTACTAATAGGGAAGTTTATAATAATATAGGCCTACCTCAACAAACAGGAAAAGTCTCAACTAAACAATTTGATCTTATACTGAAATAAACTAGAAAAAGAATAAATGAAGCCCAAAATTAGTGATAGGAAAGAAATAATAAAAATAAGAATGGAAATGAATGAAATAAAAACTAAAAAGACAATAGAAAAGATCAATGAAGCCAACAGCTAACTTTTGAAAAGAAAATTGGAAACTTTTAGCTAGACTACTAAGAAAAAAACAGATGATTAATAAAAATAATATCAAAAAAAGAGGAAAAATTACAATGGATGCTACAAAAATATAAAGACTTATAAGAGAATACCATGGACACACAAACACACACTCTCACACACACACGTATATACTAGATAACCTAGTAGAAATGGATAAATTCTTAGACTCATACAGCCTTCCAAGACTGAATCATCAAGAAGTAGAAAATCTGAATAGACTGATCACTAGTAAGGAGATTGAAACAGTAATCAAAAGTCTGCCAAAAAACAGAACTCCAGGATAAGGTAGCTTTCAAGGTGAATTATACCGAACAATAAAAGATGATTTAATGCCCATCCTTCTCAAACCCTTCCAAAAAATTGAAGAGAAGGGAATGCTTACTGATTCCTCTTATGAGGCCAACATTACCTTCTACCAAAACCAGACAAAGGTAACACAAAAAAGAAAAGTACAGATCAATATCTCTGATGAACACAGATGTAAAACTTTCAAACAAAATATTAGCAAACTGTATACACTACTTTAAAGGAACCATCCACCATGATCAATTGGGATTTATTCCATGAATGCAAAGATGGTTCAATATTTGCAAATGTGATATATCACATTAATAAAATGAAAGATACAAATTTTATGATCCTCGCAATAGATGCAGAAAAAGCATTTGGCAAGATTCAATATCCATTTATGATAAAAGCACTCAGTAAAATAGGTATAGAGGAATGTATAACAACATAGTAAAGGCCATGTACTATTTGTGGCATAATTTTATGTGTAGAAAACCCTTAAAGGCTCCACCAAAAAGCAATTAGAATAAAATACAGTACAGTTTCAAGGTAAAAAATCAACATACAGAAATCTGTTGGGTTTCTGTAAGTTAACAACAATCTAGTTGAAATAGAAATTAAGAAAACAATCTCACTTGCAATTGCAATGAAAAGAATTAGATACCTAGGAGTAAATTTAATGAAGAAGTTGAAAGATCTGTATGCTGAAAATTATAAGATGTTGAAAGAAGCTGAGGACCCAAAGAAATGGAAAGATATTCTATCTTGGATTGGAAGAATAAACATATTAAAAATATCCATACTACCTAAAGCAAACCTAAATTCAAATTCAATGCAACCCCTATCAAAATCCCAATGTTATTTTTGACAGAAATAGAACAGAATGAACAGGTGGAACTACACCTACTCTAAAAGCTTCTCCTCAGTAAAAGAAACCAGCAACAAAATGAAAAGACAGCCTATGAAATAAGAGAAAATATTTGCAAATCATTTATCCAATGAGGAGTAAATATTCAAAAAATATAAAGAACTCATATAGCTCAACAACAACAAAACAAGCAGCTCAATTTAAAAATGGGCAAAAGATATGATTAGATGTTTGACATCATATCTACTTTGGAAGATATGACTTCCAAAGAAGACACACAAATGGCCCCAACAGGCGTGTGAAAAGATGTTGAACACCACAAATTAGGGAAGTTCACATCAAACTGCAATGAGATATCATTTCATGCTTCTTAGAATGAGTATCATCAAAATACTAGAAATGTATTGGAAAAGATGTGGAGAAAAGGGAACCTTTATTCACTGTTGATGAAAATATAAATTGGTGTAACCACTATGGAAAACATGTGGAGGTTTAAAAAAACTTAACAATAACTGTCATATGATCCAGCTTTTCCACTTCTGGGTATTTGTCTGAAAAATATAAAAACACGTATTCAAATAGATATGCATACCCCTATGTTTATTGCAATGTTATTTACAATTACCAAGATATGCAAATGATCTAAGTGTCTGTTGACAGATAAAGACGTGGTACATATATACAATGAAATACTACTTAGCCCTAACAAAGATAAAATCTTGTCATTTGCAATATTATTAATAGATCTTGAAGTTATTTCCCTTAAGGGAAATAAGTCAGACAGAGAAAGACAAATACCTTATGATTTCACTCATATGTGGATTATGAAACAAAACAAAATAAACGAACAACAAAACAAAACAAAAGCAACACCCAAATACACAGAACAGATTGGTGGTTACCAGAGGGGAAGCGGAATAGGGAGAGGGCAACATGAGTAAAAGGGGTCAACTGTATGGTGATGAATGTTTAGGTTCATACGCTGTAGTATATACAGAGTTGAATTATAATGTTGGGTTTCCCAGACCAGTAGTAAAGAACCCACCTGCCAATGCAGGAGACATAAGATATTCAGCTTTGATCCTTGGGTTGGGAAGATCCTCTGGAGGAGGGAATGGCAACCCACTCCAGTATTCTTCCCTGGAAAATCCCATGGACAGAGAGACTGGTGGGCTACAGTCCATAGAATCACAAAGAGTCGGACATGACTGAAGCGATTTAGCACACCCGTGTGCACATGTTATTCACTAGGCTTCTTATGTAGAATGAATACTAAACAACAATGATATGTATGGTGTAGTCCCCAGTATCTTAAGTCTTTGATGAGGACTTTTGTGAAGCTTACAAATCAAATCAATAATTTTTTAAAGCTAAAAGTCATTTTAAAGACACAGTAATATCATCTATTTTTGCTAAAGATTAATGGCTAAAAAGAAGTGATTCTCATTGATAAGTAAAAACATTTAAAAAGAAATTATTTCATTTAAAAACAAATTCCCTGTTGCCCTTATCTGATTTTTTTCTACGTTAACTTTGTGTAAGTTTCTTTATTCTGTGCTATTTGATTCAGTTCAATTCAGTTCAGTTGCTCAGTCATGTCTGACTCTTTGCAACCCCATGAACCACAGCATGCCAGGCCTCGCTGTCCATCACCAGCTCCCGGAGTCCACCCAAACCCATGTCCATTGTGTCGGTGATGCCGTCCAACCAGCTCGTCCTTTGTTGTCCCCTTCTCCTCCTGCCTTCAATCTTCCCCAGCGTCAGGGTCTTTTCAAATGAGTCAGCTTTTTGCATCAGGTGGCCAAAGTATTGGAGTTTCAGCTTCAACATCAGGCCCTCCAATGAACACCCAGGACTGATCTCCTTTAGAATGGACTGGTTGGATCTCCTTGCAGTCCAACGGACTCTCAAGAGTCTTCTCTAACACTGCAGTTCAAAAGCATCAATTCTTCGGTGCTCAGCTTTCTTCACAGTCTAACTCTCACATCCATACATGACTACTGGAAAAACCATAACCTTGACTAGATGGACCTTGTTGGCAAGTGATGTCTCTGCTTTTTAATATGCTATCTAGGTTGGTCATAAATTTCCTCCAAGGTGCAAGCATCTTTTAATTTCATGGCTGCAATCACCATCTGCAGTGATCTTGGAGCCCAGGAAAATAAAGTCAGCCAATGTTTCCACTGTTTCCCCATCATTTCCCATGAAGTGATGGAACCGGATGCCATGATCTTCGTTTTCTGAATGTTGAGCTTTAAGCCAACTTTTTCACTCTCCTCTTTCACTTTCATCAAGAGGCTCGTTAGTTCTTCTTCACTTTCTGTGATAAGGGTGGTGTCATCTGCATATCTGAGGTTATTGATATTTCTCCCAGCAATCTTGATTCCAGCTTGTGCTTCTTCCAGCCCAGCATTTCTCATGATGTACTCTGCATATAAGTTAAATGAGCAGGGTGACAATATATAGCCTTGACGTACTCCTTTTCCTATTTGGAACCAGTCTCTTGTTCCATGTCCAGTTCTAACTGATGCTTCCTGACCTGCATATAGGTTTCTCAAGAGGCAGGTCAGGTGGTCTGGTATTCCCATCTCTTGAAGAATTGTCCACAGTTTATTGTGATCCACACAGTCAAAGGCTTTGGCATAGTCAATAAAGCAGAAATAGATGTTTTTCTGGAACTCTCTTGCTTTTTCGATGATCCAGTGGATGTTGGCAATTTGATCTCTGGTTCCTCTACCTTTTCTAAAACCAGCTTGAGCATCTGGAATTTCATGGTTCACATATTGCTGAAGCCTGGCTTAGAGAATTTTGAGCATTACCTTACTAGCATGTGAGATGAGTGCAATTGTGCAGTAGTTTGAACATTCTTTGGTATTACCTTTCTTTGGGATTGGAATGAAAGCTGACCTTTTCCAGTCCTGTGGCCACTGCTGAGTTCTCCAAATTTTCTGGCATACTGAGTGCAGCACTTTCACAGCATCATCTTTCAGGATTTGAAATAGCTCAACTGGAATTCCATCACCTCCACTAAGCTTTCTTTGTAGTGATGCTTCCTAAGGCCTACCTGACTTCACATTTCAGGATGTCTGGCTCTAGGTGAGTGTGAGTGATCACACCTTTGTGATTATCTGGGTTATGAAGCTCTTTCTTGTACAGTTCTTCTGTGTATTCTTGCCACCTCTTCTTAATATCTTCTGCTTCTGTTAGATCCATACCATTTCTGTCCTTTATTGAGCCCATCTTTGCATGAAATGTTCTCTTGGTATCTTTAATTTTCTTGAAAAGATCTCTAGTCTTTCCCATTCTATTGTTTTCCTCCATTTCTTTGCATTGATTGCTGAGGAAGGCTTTCTTATCTCTCCTTGCTATTCTTTGGAATTCTGCATTCAAATGGGTATATCTTTCCTTTTCTCCTTTACTTTTTGCTTCTCTTCTTTTCACAGCTATTTGTAAAGCCTTCTCACACAGCCATTTTGCTTTTTTCCATTTGTTTTTCTTGGGGATGGTCTTGCTCCCTGTCTCCTGTACAATGTCATGAACCTCCATCCACAGTTCATCAGGCACTCTGTCTGTCAGATCTAGTCCCTTAAATCTATTTCTCACTTCCACTGTATAGTCATAAGGGATTTGATTTAGGTCATAGCTGAATGGTCTAGTGGTTTTCCCCACTTTCTTCAATTTAAGTTTGAATTTGGCAATAAGGAATTCATGATCTGAGCCACAGTCTGCTCCTGGTCTTGTTTTAGCTGACTGTATAGAGCTTCTCCATCTTTGGCTGCAAAGGATATAATCAATCTGATTTCTGTGTTGACCATCTGGTGACGTCCATGTGTAGAGTCTTCTCTTGTGTTGCTGGAAGAGGGTGTTTGCTATGACCAGTGCTTTCTCTTGGCAGAACTCTGTTAGCCTTTGCCCTGCTTCATTCTGTACTCCAAGGCCAAATTTGCTTGTTACTCCAGGTGTTTCTTGACTTCCTACTTTTGCATTCCAGTCCCCTATAATGAAAAGGACATCTTTTGGGGGTGTTAGTTCTAGAAGGTCTTTTAGGTCTTCATAGAACCGTTCAACTTCAGCTTATTCAGCATTACTTGTAGGGGCATAGACTTGGATTACCGTGATATTGAATGGTTTGCCTTGGAAACAAAAAGATATTCTGTTGTCTTTGAGATTGCATCCAAGTACTGCATTTCGGAATCTTTTGTTGATTATGATGGCAACTCCATTTCTTCTAAGAGAGTCCTGCCCACAGTAGTAGATGTAATGGTTATCTGAGTTAAATTCACCCATTCCAGTCCATCTTAGTTTGCTGATTCCTAGAATGTTGATGTTCACTCTTGCTATCTCCTGTTTGACCACTTCCAATTTGCCTTGATTCATGGACCTAACTTTCTGGGTTCCTATGCAATATTGCTCTATACAATATTCCTATGCAATATTGCTCATGGTGGAGAGGTCTGACAGAATGTGGTCCACTGGAGAAGGGAATGGCAAACCACTTCAGTATTCTTGTCTCAAGAACCCCATGAACCGTATGAAAAGGCAAAAAGATAGGATACTTTAAGATGAACTCCCCAGGTCAATAGGTGCCCAATATGCTATTTGATTAGGTTGAAAGAATTAATTGCTTGAGCATTCATAGCTGTGCTGTGCTAAGTCGATTCAGTCATGTCTAACTCTGTGCAACCCTGTGGAGTGTAGCCCACCAGGCTCCTCTATCCATGGATATCTATCTCCAGGCAAGAATACTGGAGTGGGTTGTCAATCCCTCCTCCAGGGGATCTTCCTGACCCAGGGACTGAACCTGGGTCTCCTGCGTTGCAGGCAGATTCCTTATAGTCTGAACCACCAGGGAACCCCAAACATTCCCAGGTTTAGGATTAGCAGCAATTCTTTGTTTGGCAGTGAGACTTTGAACAATTCTGTAGGATAAAGTATGGTTCATTCTAAAGTCATTTATAGGTCTCAGGCTTGAGGATGACTGAGATCATTGATGAGAATTATAGACAGTGACATAATTTTCAAAAAAGATATTAGAGTGGAAGAAATGAGTAAATGTTTTTGTAAGTAACAGTGACAACAATAAAAAATTAGAAAACCATTAAAATGTAAGAGTTACACTGGAATGTGCTGTAAATGTTGCTCTGTTTTTTCCATCTCTATAATTGACTCTGGTGAATCTTACTTCACGTTCATACTTTTGTCACATGTCTACAACACAGAATTAAAAAAAGAAAGAAAACTGATGTACCAAATGCCAACAAAAATTATTGTTGAACATAATTATTTATTTGAAATATAATCGTCCCTAAATATCCGTGAAATTTGGAAACTGCTGGAAAAGTATCAAGAAAGTAAATAGAAATATTTTAAAGGCATAACTAAAAACAGGTGATTTTTTTTAGAGTTTAGATTCAGTACCATTTTCTAAAAAAATTCAAAACCATTTTTGTCAGAGTTCTGGGATAAGGCATCTGAGGAAGTTGCTGCCAGAAGGTTTTTGTTCATCTTAAAACAAACAAACGAGAAAGAAAACGATAGGTTTGGTAATGGATATTGTTTTTAATATGAGAGATTGGTTGTATATATTCACTAGCAATGGAGTGAGTGGTAATTCTAAAATTTATTAAATAAAATACATTGTTGATTTTGTTTTTTTCTAAATTGAAAATACTGGTTGGGTTTTGTGGCGGTTGGGTTGGCTTCTTTGAAGTAACTAAATTGACAACCCAAAAAGTGAAAGCCTGTTTTTATGTTCTCTTCATGTCTTTCACCACCTAAAACATATCTATGCATAATGAACTTTAAAATCCATGCTTTTTATATCCTCTCCCACAATTATCATTTTATAGATTTTAACTGCAGAAAGAATGTCTGAGAAATAATTTCTAAATACTGCTCGTGCTGTGCACACATGCGCCCACACATACACAGAGACACACACACTTTAAATGTGCATCAGGAAGATATGTAAGGGTTATATCTTTATAATGACTAAATTATTTAATATCACAGATTAATCCTTTTTTCTAACTTTATTGAAATTAAGCAATATCTTCAAGGAGTCCTTTAGCTAGCTGACACAATCTAAAATACCTTCATTTTCAGTGTCTTTGGAGTTAAGTGGAAACCGGTGTACTGCCTTCTGCTTTCTTTCATGAATAGAATTTAGTTGTACTAAGGTAATGGTACAAATTTACAGTATCCATAAAAGCACCGTTATTGTATTGCTTTGCCTAATGCATTAGGAAGAGAAGACCACTTGGCAGACACCACATATCTACAAACGAACAAAATGCACTAAAATCAAAATTGCATTACTTTTGTCAATAATTTGTGTTATAATTTTTATGGCAAAAATTAATGGAAAGGATTCCTTAAATAAAAATGGGTCTGACGTTTTCCTTTTGTTGTTGCTGCCCTGATTGTATTTACATCCAGTCATTTATTGCCCATTAAAGAAGTAATGCTATGTTAATGTAAGGGGGAAAAAAATCAATGCTACTGAGATCAGTAGCTGTGGGGAAACAGTGCAGCAGCTGGTTTGCAAACAGCGAGCCCATATAGATCAATGAAATTACAAGAGAAATCTGCTGATGCTCACAAACTGCTCCAGCAGTGTGCTGGCTAACCTTTTTCAAGTTCAAGAGCCCTAGAAACCCAGAGGTAACTAAATGGAAAGCAGGGCAAAGGCAACCAGGAGACAGTGACTATGCACCTGGAGTACTTTACTGTGATACGTGACGTTCTACTTTTGCAGCTACCAGGATAACTGCATACTTTTAACCTGTAGAAAAGCCCTATAATCTGTAAATGAGTTGCATAGAGAGCTTTCACATCCCAGACAATCTCTACCTTAAGAGGGTTCCTTACCTGGAACATCAGAAGGCTCCATGATACGTCACAAATCTGCTTATTGAGCTAAATTCCAGAAAATACTAATCTGTGAACAAAGGTTGGGATTCTAGAATATATTTGGGTTTGGTGACTTACTATGGTCTCTAAAATTTTCTTTATTCTAAGACATTATGAAATGCATCGAGCCTCTGCTTTTAATAACAAATCACTGATAAGATCCAGGCACATTTAGTATTTGAAAAAGACAAGTTTTCCATCTCAATAAACTGATTTTTAGTGTCAATTTAAATGATAGTGTTAAGTGTTTTTCCTGATAAGGATTGAATTTTCAAATTTTCTATTAGGTAAGCCTTCCATGGGCACATTGGCAGCTTACACATTTGCATGGGAGTCTTTTAATCAAGTTTGTTACAGACATAATAGGAACACTAAAATCATATGGAGTAAAATTAATCATAAAATATTATTCCTACTTAAATTCTTCTGAATCCAGTTGTTGACAAGAAGAACAAAAAGTTATTTATCCCCTTCCTCTCTCCCTCCCTAAATCAATCAAAGAAAATGCAAAGCAAAACCAGTGGTTATAGGACCAACCTAAATCAAGCCTGTCAGCAAGGCTGACCACACTCCATATCCTCCTCAACTATGCACTGAGTAAAAATGTCCTGAGAAGCACAGTATATGCTTTCTTTGAACCCTAGTTCAGTAATCATATTGATTTAAATTATTCTGTCTGTCTCATCCCTCTAAGATAGTGACACCAGAGTGACATGATCTTTGTGGGACTGGCTGTCTGTATACTGGCAGAAATCTCAGCCAAATAGCACAATTGGCAACTCTCTTAATTCAGGCTCCTTATTTAAATCTACCTTGATTTTTACATTCAAAATCACTTATTTTTGGTATGATTTGTTAAGTATTAATACAATTTTGGGGGCTTCCCCGTGGCTCAGTGGTAAAGAACCCACCTGCAATGCAGGGGATTCAGGTTTGATATCTGGGTCAGGAATATTCCCTGAAGAAGGAAATGATAATCAACTCCAGTATTCTTACCTGGGAAATCCCATGGACAGAGAAGCCTGGTGGGCTAGTCCATGGGGTTGCAAAAGAGTTGGACATGACTTAGTGACTAAACAACAACAATAAATTCATTTTTTAGTAGACAAGATAAACAGGAGAAATTTTCTTTTCCATATAAGAATACTCACACTTGAGATAAGTTGTTACATTTTAGGTGTATGCATTTAAAAAATAATGTCAACAATAAGCAGAGTGTAGATACTATCTCCTAAGTAATTTTAGAAAAACTAAAATGAACAATATGTATATTTTGCCTACTAATATTTTAGGTAATGAGACCACTGCCAAATAGACCAAGTGATACAATTAAACATTTTATTTAAAAATATCTTTTCCTCATATTTTCAAATTTTCAAAGTATTTTCATTTATTTTGATATCCTAATGAATACTGTGAGGCAAGCATATTGGATATTATACCTCCTGTTGAGTGACGAATACAGAGACTAAGTCAACTAATCAGTAATGAGAACTCAACTCCTGGGAACAAACTCCATTATTTTATTACTGCCTGTCTTTTATACTTTGAGTTGGGGTATATGAAATAAGAAAAAAAACTTAAAATAAGATGAAAAATTTGCTCCTCAACTGTATTGTTATGCTTATCATTCTGATCCAGAAA
This sequence comes from Bubalus bubalis, assembly GCF_019923935.1. Classification (NCBI taxonomy): domain Eukaryota; kingdom Metazoa; phylum Chordata; class Mammalia; order Artiodactyla; family Bovidae; genus Bubalus; species Bubalus bubalis. Next base: position 52,207,851 of record NC_059166.1, read on the forward strand.
GTAAAAGACGCTCAAGAGTCTTTAAACTTAGGTAATGGAGTAAGTTCATAATTCAAAAATAATTTTCCAGGACTTTTAAAAAAGCATTGTATTAACACTGGCAGAGTATCACAGAGTTATTGTAAAGTCTTCACAAAGAAGACAAGAAATAAATATACAATCATGCTTTACAATAGCTGTGGAAATGGTTGATGAAGCGCAGGGAAGTATAATGGTGTTTATTATTAAATCTGTGACATGGGGGAAATATTTCCAAGTAGATGGTCCATTTTCCATCTAAAAACCAGAATAATACCATTTCCTACCACCAGCACCAAAGAGTAGAGATGTACAGTGGACAGGTGGACAGAAGTAAAATCAAAGTAAAATCAGTGGCTATAGCTGATAGGTGAGATCTAGACAAAAACAAAGTAATAAACTAGAGAACACTGGCAGATATTTTCTTTTAATACATTAATGATTAATGGTTTTATAAGTTCTTTTTATTTTATTTTATTTTAATTTTATTTTATTTTTAAACTTTACATAATTGTATTAGTTTTGCCAAATATCAGAAAGAATCCGCCACAGGTATACATGTGTTCGAGTGTTAGTTAGTATTATATATGTTGATATATGTTATTTGTAATGATAATTGGTATGTTTGCTTATGTTGATTCTTGGTATGGTGGTTTAGTCGCTAAGTTGTATCTGACTCTTGAGGGCCGTGGAATGTAGCCAACCAGGTTCCTCTGTCTGTGGAATTTTCCAGGCAAGAATACTGGAGTGTGTAGACACTCCCTTCTCTAGGGGATCTTTCTGACCCAAGGACTAAACCTAGGTCTCCAGCATTGCAGGCAGATTATTTACAGACTGAGGTACCAGGGAAGCACCTTGGTAAAATGTACCTAATTCATTTCACAGTGTGGCTTTTTACTTACTCTCAACTAATCCATTTGTTAACATTATGCAGTATTGAATTAGCAGATTGTTTCCATAATTTCTCTTCCTGATATTTCATTGTTAGTATATAGGAATGCAAGTGATTTTTATGTATTAATTTTATATCATTTAAGAATTTTATATAAGTAGATTCATGAAATATAGACCCTTTAATTTTTTTTTCACTTAAGTTAATGGTTTTGATTGAGTTTCACTGTTCTGTGTATCAATAATCCCATTTCTTTCTATTTTTCAGTAGAGATTAGATGAAAATATCACACTTTGCATATGGTTATTAAGCTATTAATTCACACTTGGCTTTCAAAAATGAGGAAAAAAAGGCATTGTTTAACATTTAAAAATATATCTTTAAGGTCTGTATTAGTAGAGGATAGTTAGATGGTCATGTCTAGCTCTTTTTAAAAATTATTTATAATTAATTTTGTTTATTTTTGTCTGCCCTGGGTCTTTGTTGCTTTATATGGCCTTTCTCTGGGCTTCCCTGTTAGTAAAGAATCCACCTGCAATGCTGAAGATCTGGGTTCAATCAATGGGTTGGGAAGATCCCTTGGAGAAGGGAATGGCTACCCACTCAAGATATCCTGGAGTGGTTTAGGTACCCACTTAAATCAAATCTCTAAATCAAATTCAGGTATGACTTAAATCAAATCCCTTATGATTATACAGTGGGAGTGACAAAAAGATTCAAGGGATTATATATGATAGACAGATTGCCTGAAGAACTATGGACAGAGGTTCACGACATTGTACAGGAGGCAGTGATCAAGAGCATCCCCAAGAAAAACAAATGCAAAAAGGCAAAATGGCTGTCTGAGGAGGCCTTACAAATAGCTGAGAAAAGAGAAGCTAAAGGCAAAGGAGAAAAGGAAAGATATACCCATTTGAATGCAGAGTTCCAAAGAATAGCAAGGAGAGACAAGAAAGCCTTCCTCAGTAAAGAAATAGAAGAAAACAATAGAATGGGAAAGACTAGAGATCTCTTCTAGAAAATTAGAAATACCAAGGAAACATTTTATGCAAAGATGAGCACAATAAAGGACAGAAATGGTATGGACCTAACAGAAGCAGAAGATATTAAGAAGAGGTGGCAAGAATACACAGAAGAACCATACAAAAAAGATCTTCATGACCCAGATAATCACGATGTTGTGATCACTCACATAGAGCCAGACATCCTGGAATGTGAAGTCAAGTGGGCCTTAGGAAGCATCACTACGAATAGAGCTAGTGGAGGTGATGGAATATCACTTGAGCTATTTCAAATCCTAAACGATGATGCTGTGAAAGTACTGCACTGAATATGCCAATAAATTTGGAAAACTCAGCCACAGGACTGGAAAAGGTCAGTTTTCCTTCCAATCCCAAAGAAAGTGCCAAAGAATGTTCAAACTACTGCACAATTACACTCATTGAACACACCAGCTAAGTAATGCTCAAAGTTCTCCAAGCTGGGTTTCAACAGTATGTGAATTGTGAACTTCCAGATGTTCAAGCAGGATTTAGAAAAGGCAGAGGAACCAGAGGTCAAATTGCCATCTGTTGAATCATCAAAAAAGCAAGAGAGTTTCAGAAAAACATCTACTTCTGCTTTATTGACTACGCCAAAGCATTTGACTATAGTCACAACAAACTGTGGAAAATTCTTCAAGAGATGGGAATACCGGACCACCTGACCTGCCCCTTGAGAAATCTGCATGCAGGTCAAGAAGCAACAATTAGAACTGGACATGCAACAACAGACTGGTTCCAAATTGGGAAAGCAGTACATCAAGCCTGTATACTGTCACCCTGCTTATTTGACTTATATACAGAGTACATCATGTGAAATGCTGGGCTGGATGAAGCACAAGCCGGAATCAAGATTGCCAGGAGAAAAATCAATAACCCCAGATATACAGATGACACCACCATTATGGCAGAAAGATAAGAAGAACTAAAGAGCCTCTTGATGAAAGTGAAAGAGGAGAGTGAAAAAGTTGGCTTAAAACTCAACATTAAGAAAACAAAGATCATGGCATCAAGTCCCATCACTTCATGGCAAATGGATGGTGAAACAATGGAAACAGTGACAGACTTTATTTTCTTGGGCTCTGAAAGCACAGATGATGACTGCAGTCATGAAATTAAAAGATGCTTGCTCCTTGGAAAAGAAGCTATGACCAACCTAGACAGCATATTAATAAGCAGAGATATTACTTTGCTGACAAAGGTCCATCTAGTCATAGCTGTGGTTTATTCCAGTCATCATATATGGATGTGAGAGTTGGACCATAATGAAAGCTAAGCACTGAAGAATTGATCCTTCTGAACTGTGGTGTTAGAGCAGACTCTTGAGAATCCCTTGGACTGCAAGGAGATCAAACCAGTCAATTGTAAAGGAAATCAATCCTGAATATTCCTTGGAAGGAATGATGCTGAAGCTGAAGCTCCAATACTTAGGTAACCTGATACAAAGAACTGACTCATTGTAAGAACCCTGATGCTGGGAAAGATTGAAGGCAGGAGAAGAAGAAGGCAACAGAGGATAATTTGCTTGGATGAAATCACTGGCTTGATGGACCTATGTTTGAGCAAACTCTGGGAGTTGGTGATGGACAGGGAAGCCTGGTGTGCCGCAGTCCATGGGGTCACAACGAGTTGGACACAGCTGAGTTACTGAACTGAACTGAATCGCTCCAGTATTCTGGCTGGGAGAATTCCATGGACTGTGTAGTGCATGGGGTCGCCAAGGGTCAGACACAACTGAACGGCTTTCACTTTCACTTCTTTTCTCTAGTTGCGGCAAGGGCAGGCTATTCTTCATTGTGATGCACGGACTTCTCCTTGCATTGGCCTCTCTTGTGGAGCACAGGCTCTAATGCGTGGACTCAGTAGTTGTGGAGCACAGGCCCAGTGGGTCCATGGCACATAGAATCCTCCCAGACAGGGATTGAACCCTGGTCCTCTGCATTGGCAGGTGGGTTCTTATCCACTGAGCCGCCAGGGAAGTCCTCTTGTCTACTTCTGCATTGTGTATTGAGATATTGTAGATTATTCTCCTATTGGAAAATGTCACTCTATTCTTATGAAAATAAGAGACTGAAACAAACAATTGACTTACTGTTAGAAAGGACGACCCAGAGGGATGGTATGGGGAGGGAGGAGGGAGGAGGGTTCAGGATGGGGAACACATGTATACCTGTGGTGGATTTATTTTGATATTTGGCAAAACTAATACAATTATGTAAAGTTTAAAAATAAAATAAAATTAAAAAAAAAGAAAAATAATTTTAATTCAGTCTTAGTCCATGTTTTGAAAATTGCATCTCTATTCCCTTCTTTAAAAAAAAAAATCCTTATCTTTTTTCTGCTAATATTACATACAGTCTTGATTTACAGTGAGATTTAAAGTTCATTGGTGTAAGTCCTCCAAATTTATTCTTTGTAAAAATTTGGCCATTTTAGGTCATTGCATTACTCTATGAATTTTAGAATCAGCTTATCAGTTTCTACTAAAAAGCCTGCTCAAATTTTTACTGGGATTATGTTTAACTATAAATCAATTTGTGGAGCATTGACATTTTAAAAGTAATTAGCTTTGTAATCCATTAACATAGTGTACCTCTTTGTTTATTTAGATATTCCATAACTTCTCTTAGCAATGTTCTATAGTTTTGAGTGTAGATGTATTCAATATATGTTGTTAAAATTATCCCCAAGTATGGTATTGCTGGGGTCCAGCCCCAGCTGATCCAGGGTATTCGAAGCGGGGATGGCATCGGCGAGGATCAGGATACAATAGCTTCAATTAGATATTAATTAAAGATATAAAGAGGAATAGAATAAGGATAGCTCAGTAGGAAAATCCAGTGGAGAAAAGAGGCTGAGTAGCTTGGTTTATGCGGGAGACCAATAAAACTCCAAGACAAGAAGTTTGCACCACTTACAGAGGCCGCAGGCGTCCTTCCATTCTCCCAAAGGAGAGGAGACACTGAGGCCTCCCCGGTCGGATCTTAGAAGCCCAGGCATAATTAGTAAGCATGGCGGGTTCCGTGCTCCAGATGGAGACTCAGCCAGAGTGAGAGAGAGAGCGACATGGGGAGACCAGTATTTCGAGAAACTGATCCCGATTCTTTATTTTCCATGGTCTACTTTTATACACTGAGATGTTATGCAAAAGTCATGTGGGGTCAGCAGTCCTGACTTTTATCAAAGTCAGGTGCTTCATACAAATGTATACAGAGGTCTTAGGGGTGTTACATCATCTTCTGGCCAGGGGGCCTGCTGGCAATTTATGACCCTCTCCTTGTGACAGCGGTCAGTCAACCAGGACACATTTCTCCAGGGGTGATTATTCTTAAAACAGACGCCACCCAAATAAAGTTACATTCCTATAGGGTGAGGGTGTAGTGGGTTTTAGGAAAGAATTTACTTAGCCTAAGGTCTAACGTGATTAATATCAAAGGTTAATACTTATTTCTTCTATATATTCATTAATGTGTGTAAGGGCAGGGGATATGGAGACTTAGCAACAAGCATTGGCTCAACAAATGAAAAACCCTTCACCAATACAATTTCTAATCAGCCCATTATACTTATACTAATAGTTTTCTAACTTTTCTAAGGAACCTGTTTTTAGAAGATTTAAAGCATCTCGTGCCTCTCACGGTTGGGAGGCTGTGAGCAATCACATGTGGCCGGACAAGCCTGTCAGGCAGGCTAGAGAACCTTCAGAGGAGTTTGTAGGTTAAAACACTCTTGTTATGCCCAGGAGTTTTTATTAACTGGAGCTCTAGGTTAACTCCTTCTCTGAAAGAGGTGGTGGGGGACAGCCCCCTGTAAAGTCAGAGGTGTAGGTGAGAGCACAAAGTAGTAAAGCAGGCAGGCTCTGGTTATGGGGGTAGATACTCGAGGATTTCCAGGGGGACTCCTGAGGCTCGATCCCGCCTTTGCGTATGTCGAGCCTCCTTCCTCATGACCTTTGCCATGGGCGGAGTGTCTCACTCTGGCCCGCAACATGGTATGTTATTTGGTGTGATTTTAAATGAATTAAGAAAATTTACTTCCCAATTGGTTGTTACTAGTTTGTGAAAATATGACTGAGTTTTGTATATCAATGCTGTATACTGAGATATTTATAAATTTATTTGAGTCTAGGTTAGTAATAAACAATTACAGTCACTAACAATATAGGTCTGTGATCATGTCTTTCTGTGAAATTTACCTTTTATCATTATGAAATGTTTCTTTTTATCTCTTTCTTTAAGTCTATTTTACCAGATATTGATATAGTTTTCACAGCCCATTTATGTTTATTTTCATGTTTATCTTTTTAAAAATCCATTTACTTTTAATCAGTGGATTTCTTTGATTTTAAAGTATGTCTCTTGTAGATAACATACAATTGCTCCTTTGCTGATTCTGACAATATCTGTTATTTAACTGCAGTGTTTAATCCATTTGTTGTTGCTGTTAGTTGCTCAGTGTTCGACTCTTTCGGAATCCCATGAGCTGTAGCCTGTCCGGCTCTTCTGTCCATGGAATTTTCCAGGCAAGAATACAAGTGAGTTGCCATTTCCTTCTCCAGTGGGATCTTATCAAGGCAGGGATTGAACTTGTGTCTCCTTCGTTGGCATGTGGAGTGCCAATTTACTGGTGCGTTTACCAACGTCTCCTGCATTTACTGCTGAATCACCTGAGAAGCCCATTTAATCCATTAATACTTTTAAAACTTTGATTTCAAGTTAATTTTAAACTTACAGAAAAGTGGATACAGAGATTTCCTGTATACTCCTCATCCCGTTTCCTCTTAATGCTAACATATTACATATATAATAACTTAAAAAATAAATTAACATTGACTCAATACTCCATTATATATAAACTTTATTGGGTCTCACATGTTTTTATGCTAATGTATTTTTCTATTCCAGGATCAAGGCAATGATCCTATCACATTTAACTATTAATCCCCTTTGTCTAATCTGTGACACTTCTATTCTATTCTATTCTATTTCCTTGTTTCTCATGACCTATTCAGTATCGGTGACTACTAGTCAGCTGTAAGAGGACTTTAATTTCAATTTGTCTGCCGTTTTCTCATTATTGAATTAAGATTATGCATTTTAGGCAAGAATACTATGGAAGTGATCTGTCCTTTGCTGTCATATCCAGGGTGCATGACGCTAATACGTCTTATCATGTGAACCGTAATCACTTGATTACAAAGCTGTTGGGTTTCTCCATTGTAAATTTTGTTTGTAATAGATAAATGTCTTGGAGGATACATTATTATTTAATGTATTTATTAACATGCCTGAACTTATGTCTACTATTTAATTGTTTTATCTTTTTCCTATTTTTGGTTTCTTTTTCTTTCTCCTTTGGATTATTTTAAGACTTTCGCCCATATGACTTATCTTTGGCCTTTTTTTTGGTGTGACACTGCCATCATTTGGTGTTGTCAGTGTTTTGGACTTTATAGGCATGTAATAGGCATGTAATCTCATCTTGTTTTCGTTTTCATAATGACATGTAATGTGGTGCTTCTTATCATATACTTATTCATCAACTGTATATCTATTTTGAACTTCCATGAAGTGTCTGTCTGGGGGGTTTCCCCAGTAGCTCAGTGGTAAAGAAATCTGCCTGCAATGCAGGAACCACAGGAGACACGGGTTCAATCCCTGGGTTGGGAAGATCCCCTGGAGGAGGGCATGACAACCCACATCATTCTTGCCTGAAGAATCTCCTTGGACAGAGGAGTCTGGCAGGCTACAGTCCATTGGGTTGCAAAGAGTAAGACACGACTGAAGCAACTTAGCATGCACGCATGAGTTGTCTGTCTGGTCTTTGTCTTATTTTTTAATCAGATTTTTTTTTTCATTTTTGTTGATTTAAATATTGTATTTTATAAATTCTAAAATGTTAATTGTTTTATTTTTGTATTTTGTATTTCTAAGCTAAAATTTCTTATCTTTTTATCCAATACAAGCATATTTTCCTTTACCTCAGTGAGCACATTTCTAATAGCTGCTGTAAAAGCTTTGAGAATTTCAACAACTGAGTCATCTCACAGTTGACTTCTACTTATTTTCTTCTTGTTGGAGACTGTCATATTTTCCTAGCTGTTTGAATATAGAATAGTTATGCATAGTGTCCTGGGTGTTGGGCATGTCATGTTTTTGATCCTCTGGATTCTGCTCTGTTTTTCAGAGTGGTATTTCTTGTTTATAAAAGCAGTTATTTTGATTAGACTCAAAACTCTGTCCCACTTGTGGTGGGCAGCAGGTTTCATCACTGGCTGTTTTCTTTCTTGTATTCCCCCTTACTCTCTGGTGGCCCTAGTCATGCATACCCTTTCCTGTGATTCACCTTCCAGAAACATGGTGGTTATTCTATTAGTTTTAGCTAAGCTTCTCCACTTATATAAATGTAACTGCTCTCATGGAAAAGCTGCAAAAACAGGGAACTCTATACTAGTCACTTACTCCAAGTTTCACCTCCCCTGTATAATCCATTTGCTTTGTCCACTTTCCAGAGCCCTAGAGTGTTTTGTTTGTTTGTTTTTCTCTATTTTGCTTGTTTTTCCATGTGAATCAATAGTTGTAATTTGCAGGAGTGCATGCAGGAAGATTTTTTAATCACAAGCTTATTCCTTCATAAAAGTAGAAGAGCCTTAGACCATTTAATTCTTGATGATACACATGTATCTTACTCAAAGAAATACAGGGATGCTTTTGAGAGCTGACATGTTCTGCTGCCTGACAGATGAATATGATTATTATTTCTATTAACAGACATTGAATATTTCTAACAAGTGTGTACAGTTGCTAGTCATCTTAATCTGGGAAGATTATTCTACCAAACTAAGTTCCAAGAGTGGAAAAAAATGGAGCAATTTGGGAATGAGTAGGCTTTGCTTGGTAATATATAATCTGAATAAATTCTCATGGTTGAGAAATTAGAGATGATAAAGGCAAAATGACCTGATCTTTCTGACTATAGATCAGAAAGTTCTGATCTATAAAACTTTCCAAATTTTTTATGTTTGTCACATTTTATTTTTCTTATGTGATCTTAAGATGCTTTATTGGTGACTAAAACTGAGGAGGTAGTTTTTCACATCCTGAAAATGCGGATAATAATGCTGCTTGCTCAAAAAATATTTCTATTTGTATACAGAAGTAACTACTGTGTGGTTGCCTCAGATCCTTATATTCATACAATAACTCCATCCCTTCCTAGTTCTGTGAGGCTTTGTAGTTTACCTTATTTCCTATATGGTGATTTTTCTCATATTTAAAATGGGGATAATAATGCTGCTTGCCTCAAAACATGTTTATAAGGGAATTAATGTATATTCAGATTTTAGAAAGTACTTGGCACATAAAAATTCTATTGTTAATTACTAATTTTAACCTTAGAAATATCAAGATGATAGATATGTCCTAAAATTTTCAGATAGACAAGGGGACTTATGGAGAAAAGCATAATATGGAGAGAATGGTAATACTTATAATAAACCTTTCACATTTAGATAATAATGGGTGTAAATTCATTATTATTTAAGTTTAGCCTTAAAGTTTCTCTTTTTTCTATATTATTTCATGTAGTTTTCTTTTTAAAATATAGATCTCTCTTCATGGAATTGCCTTTATTTTTATTTTTCCTCTGCTTGGAAAGCTTCTTGTATATCCTTTAAAAAATTGCCTAGCAATCCTTTATCACATAGCTCAAATGACTCCCCAGAAGACTTATAATAATGTAGGGAGAGAGTAAAAATTTTAGAATTAGATTTTTAATATTAGCAAGGTCACTCATAAAATGGAGAAGGCACTGGCAACCCACTCAAGTACTCTTGCCGGGAAACTCCCATGGACAGAGGAGCCTGGTAGGCTGCAGTCCATGGGATCGCTAAGAGTCAGACACAACTGAATGACTTCCCTTTCACTTTTCATTTTCATGCTTTGGAGAAGGAAATGGCAACCCACTCCAGTGTTCTTGCCTGGAGAATCCCAAGGACAGAGGAGCCTGGTGGGCTGCCATCTATGGGGTCGCACAGAATCAGACACAACTGATGTGACTTAGCAGCAGCAGCAGCAGCACTCACAAAATGTGGAAACTTGACTTACTATGTCGAGTCTTATCCTCATCTGAAAACAAGGAAAGCTTGACATTCATGAAAAAGAAAGGTGGTGAAGATTAAATAAGATGGTTTTTGTTGAGTCCTTAATTCAGGTCTTGAACATATAAGGCACTCAATAACAGTGAATTCTCTTCTCTTTCTCATTTCCTACTTCTATGAAGTCTTCCTGAACACTGCCAAGAAGATGACATCTGTCTTTACTCTAGCACTGTCATTCAGGGTCTTCATCATACTCCATTAATATGTCTTTCTTTACCACTGTGTATACTTCTCCTTGTGGAGAAGGCAGTGGCACCCCACTCTAGTACTCTTGCCTGGAAAATCCCATGGATGAGGAGCCTGGTAGGCTGCAGTCCATGGGGTTGCTAAGAGTCAGACACGACTGAGCAACTTCCCTTTCACTTTTCACTTTCATGCATTGGAGAAGGAAATGGCAACCCACTCCAGTGTTCTTGCCTGGAGAATCCCAGGGACGGGGAAGCCTGGTGGGCTTCCGTCTATGGGGTCACACAGAGTCGGACATGACTGAAGCGACTTAGCAGCAGCCGCAGCATACTTCTCCTTGAGGGTGGAGACCTACATGTTTTATGTCTGTCTGTGCACCTATCATAGCACCTGGGCCACTGTACATTTTCTAAATGTTTGTTTGTTTATAGAATGGATTAAAATACTATTAGCTTGAATTTTATTTGAATATATAATTTTCACTTACTAACTAAAACCATCAGAGTAGATAAAAGAGCATTTGAATCAAATATAATACTGTAGAGGAAAAAAATATGAGGACTTTTCTTTTGTCTTATTCTGACATTTTTTTAAGGTAATGAAAACATCCCCATGACCAGAAATACTCAGGAATAATTCCTCTTGACTGCAGTAAGTACCTACTTTGGAGGAATAGAAAGCTGATGAGCTGCAGGCTTCCCTGCTGCTAAATTCATCTAACAAGGCACTCCTGATGTGTTCTGATTTTAAGGCCAATGGGAACTCTATAGATTGGTTTGCTTCTCTTTTTCTTGAAAAAGAGAGGACTTTGAGCTGTGCATATTTATGTTGGTAAATAAATTCTGGTGTGAAATGGGAATCCAAGAATCAAGTCTCAGGCATCATAAACAGTAATAAAATGAATCTGTAGACATATTGCTTTGGTGCTTCTAGGATGAGATCTGCATAGCTAAGGTCAAGTTGAAAGATAAGCTGTTTTGGGCACCTCTGGACCTTTCCTGTGTTTTGAGTAAGAGAGTTGAGAGACATTGGGTTCTTTGAATGAATTAATCCCTTGAAATACCTTATGTGGTTGGGATTTGAAACAATGGTTATCAGAAATGCCAAAAATGGGGCAAAACTTGGCAAGCACTAATTACAACCAAAATGGTCTTTTTATTTGTATGTAGAAGTAGCTGAGCAAAAGAAGTAGAGGCTTGCTCCTGAGGAAGCTAGACATATGCTACCAGCTGGGAGAAAACAGCAGGATGACTCAACTCCAATTGCTACATTCTACATCAAGGAAAGTGCTATGCAAATAGAGAAGATAGAAGTAACACAGAGGAGGGAAATCAGACTTAAGACTTGGACAAAGATGCAGGGGCACATCCAGCTGTAACGAGTGAATAATACTCCTAAATCAGATAGACACATTTCATCCTAGGATATTAAAAACACATAAATGTGAGATCACAGAAACATTATCGTTACACTATTAGGAATAATGGAAAGTCAGAAAGGTAATGACCCAGGTAAGAAAGTGATAAGAAGAGGATAAGGTGAACTGTAGAAACCACAGCTTGTAAACTTTGATGATAGTACTTGGTAGGATTCTCTTCTTTACTATTTACCAGATAGTTACTAATCTCCTTGGAAAAAGAAAGCAGAATTAGGTAAAAATGAGTATGGGTACATTAAAAATATTTTGTTGGCAAATCAAAAAAATTCTGTTGGCATCGGGTGTGGAAAGTTTTCTCCATAATGTGCCAATGGACAAATTATCATGTTGAAGACAAGGGCAGTGAATTTGTAGCCAGATCACAATATGTGTGTGTGTGTGTGTGTTGTATCACTCAGTCGTGTCTGACTCTTTGCAACCTGGTGAACTGTAGCCCACCTGGCTCCTCTGTCCCTGGGATCCTCCAGGCAAGAATACTGGAGTGGGTTGCCATTTCCTTCTCCAATGCGTGCATGCATGCTAATTCACTTCAGTCGTGTCCGACTCTGTGTGACCCTATGGACAGCAGCCCACCAGGCTCCTCTGTCCACAGGATTCTCTAGGCAGGAATACTGGAGTGGGTTGCCATTTCCTTCTCTAATAGTAAGAGCACAATAGCATATTAGCTTAGATGGGTCATGTGGTGGAGACACACAAAGTCTTCTATGCAGGCTCATAGAAGGGCAGCTAATCCTTGGGTGGTGTAGGAGTCAGAGCTGGCCAGGAAAGGAGAAGCACAGGAAACATGCATATAGGCACAGACTTGATAAATTTCCTCTTCTGCAAATAATAGTTACTTCCTGCAGTTTTAGCTTGGAAAAAGGAAATAACTGAGGAGACAAGGGGATGGTATAGGATGAGGCTGGGCAGGGAGGCTGGGGTAAGCTCACAGTGGGCCTTATATGTTGTTTTAGGAGACTAGAAGCTATACTAAGCATATGCTATAAGAGGAGGATGGGGGACATCTTAAAATAGTACAGGTGATTAGAATGTAAACTTGTTCAGAGCACCTTCCTCAAAGTTCTAGGTACTTGGAAAGATTTTAGTAAATGTAACGTAAAATGTTAAGTGGCATGTAGATTAAAATGGAATAGCTGTGCTGATTCTTCACCTCATCAACGTGCTCAAAGAGGTAATTATTTTCCCCAAGCTTTAAACACATCCTACTTTTGGTATTATCTTCGATTTCATTTTTGTTTATGGATGTTATTTTCTCCAAATGCAAGTCCCTGCAAGAGAGTTTGCACCTGACATGTTCTGAACCTTATGCAGTACACACTTCTATGCTAGATAGAAAGACTGAGAAGAGAATTAGACATTAGTGACTTTTTAGAAAGATCACTAATGCAAGACAAAAAACAATCTTCTTGAGGGTTTTTTTTTTTTTTTTACTTCAAAGGGAGGCTTTGAATCCTAGCACCTACTCTGAATCCCTTTAAGATGACATCAAAATTTAAAGCAGTTGGTTTCCATCTTGCAAGTGCCTATGAGTTCTTTAAACTTTGGGAATGAAAGCAAAGCAAAAAAGTGATATTAATCTTATTTTCAAAATATTTGTGTATTATATCTATTTTTGAAAATATCTGGATAAATACATTATTTGAAGGAATTGTTCATGACCTTGATAATGGTATATGTGGGCTGTGGCTGAAATAATGAAGCAGGAAAATGGGGGTCAGATAAATGCCTTTCTGCCTGTACTCAGTATCTGTCCTTTCCACTTCCTTAACTTGCATAGCCTGTCTTCCTGAAACTGAAAAGCACTGAAAGGAATGCATTTGAATTAATGTTAATTCCGAAATTCTATACCATGAGTCAGCTTTTCAGTAATGAAGTTCATATGCAAAGGATATAGTGGCGTCTTCATTTCTTAGGTTGTAACTGCTTATCTTGTGTTTATCCTAGAAGTGCCTTTTGCTTTCTTTACTACTGTTTATACTTTAGGCTTTAATAATAAATTTGAGGCTTTTAAAATCTAACTTTTATAAATATTAAGTTCTAGAGCCAAAAGATTTAGATTTGATTCTTACTGTTTCAAGTTTTGACTTTCAATAAAATAATACCTTTGCTGAGCTCTAAATCTTTTTTTATCATAAAATAGACCATGGATGGGATCATAGGCTTGGAGTCTGAAAGTCTTGGTTCACACCTCTATAAGGTAAAGGTTTAAGGATTATTTTGAGGCTAACTAGCCTAATGTAATTTGTTTAGTAACACATAGTAAGTGTTCAAGGAAAAGATACAGTGATGATAGTAATAGATACTCATTTTACTTTCCAAGCTAATTGTACAGATTTGAGAATTGTATGAAATATGTGATGTGAGATGGAATGGACCAAAAAATACTCAGAGAGAAGGTGCTAAGTAAATATTTGATGAATGAATGGATTAAAACTGAATGTACTAAAAGTTGGACAGAGTTTGTCTTCTTTGCTCAGAATATGTTATGGGATAATAATAATTGGCAAAGCATCAAAAATCTTAGTTCAATATACGATGTTGAATGACTTGGGGCAGAATAATTACACCTTCTAAGGCAGTTTCATTTTCTATAAAATGCTAATGCTGCTGCTGCTAAGTCACTTTAGTCGTGTCCGACTCTGTGCGACCCCATGGACTGCAGCCTACGAGGCTCCTCCATCTATGGGATTTTCCAGGCAAGAGTACTGGAGTGGGGTGCCATTGCCTTCTCCATAAAATGATAATAGTAGTGCACTTTATGGTATTATTGCTTCAGATACTACAATATTAAATTATTATTCACCAGTCTTTTGGGGAAAGATGCTGTCAGCAATTAGATGTATTTGAACTGTTATTTTTAAATGGCAAACATATTATTGGGAAAGAAATTATTTATGAAATTTTTCAAGTTTTTAAAGGTTTAGAATTGGACTAATCAGCTAATTTCATTTTGTAATTACAGCATTTTTGAGCGGAATACAATTAGTTGTTACCTATTCTGAACTGTTAAGATTTGTATGCAAGTGACCTGCATTATGAGATTTTAGTGTACATTAGAATTATACACAGATTTCATTTTCATACCACAACTAGAGGTGATTCTGATTTGTTAACACTGAGGATTTAATTCCATAGGACTAAGTACCAGATGGCCCATGTGACATTCTCAAGTTTATATTCACAGTACATCCATGGAACTGGTGATGGCGGGCAGGGGGACTATGGATGACTCTTCTGAAGTTTAAGGAGTCTTGGATTACATCACAGTGCCACATCCTTGGCACAATTACCTTTCACCCAACAGTTGCCACCTGTGGTCTGGCTCACTGCTGCTCTCCAGTGGTCTATGCTGTTTCTCACCCAAATAATCATGGATTAGGCTGTTTTTCTGGTGTTTGAATTTTTGTCAATTGTCTCATATTACAGTTGCTGCATAGAGTTCCCCAGTGATCCAATACTGAACATGAAAACATTTATTGTAATTCACTGGGGATTTTAGATTGTCTCAAACTTTGCATACACTCAAAATATAGGACAACAAGTGTTTTATATCTGTCCAAGTTGTCCTTTGTTTTTGCTAAAATCAGTAGAAGTCAATGAACAAACCACCTAATGAATATTTACTGAGTGCCTAGTTTGAGTCTGTGCCAGACCTGTGCTAGGATTTTTTTCATGGATTGTTTTGAAATGATTATATTATTCCTTGTAAGTTTGGATTATTTTTTACAGACTCACACTGGTTGGCTGTTTGAGCAATTCTCATCAGCTGGAGTTGTGCATTTGGGTATTGGCAGGCAGCCTTATTGTTTCACAGTCTTAATGTATATACTGAGGAGGTCAGCAATCCAGCTGTTTGTTGAGTCTTCACTAGGATTCTGTAGAAAACAGCCTTAGGAGGAAATGCTCACTTTTTAACCCTTTAAGGGGGTGTGAAGGTTGATTTGATATCTCAGAGCAGCATGAACATGGAGAAAAGGGGAGTGGAACAGGAAAGGAGGGAAGCGAACACTGTAGAGTCCTGTATTACCAAGAGGGGACAGTTCATAGATATCCATAGCCAGTTGCTTGATCCTGGGACACTTGTATGTCAGGCTGTAGGGAACCACTGTAATTTTGGGAAAAGTCAGCTGGTGGTGTGCAAAGGGAGAGAAATTTCTTTTCAGATCCTTGTATGTTCCTGTATTCACTGGTCCAAATTCAATCAAGAAACTTGGCTGAACTATTGTGGCTCAGGTCTCACTATGGAGCTACTGTGAGGAGCTAGGAATGTTTAACACTCCCTCACTTATAGTGATGTAATCACTGGGGAAATCTGGCCCCATGCCCAGGGGCACTTTACTTCATTCACCAGAGTCTGGGTACCAGATCATTAGAGGGTTTGCATTTCTACTGATTAGAGAAGGCCTCATGGAAAGCCAGGCATGTTCCTGGTCCTTACCCTGGATAAACTGCCACAACTAGCTGGGCCCTCAATCAAGCAAGCCTCTAAGTTCCAGGAGGTGTTGGGACCAAGAAAAATCTGGACAAGTAAATTGGATTGGATATAACTGGACTTTTAATGGACTTGGTATAGAGTATGATTCAAATCAGAAATTCATATTTTTTGAAGATCTACTCTATGTGAAACTTTTTTCCCCCACATGTGTTGTCTAATAAGCACGTTAGTCTTATGTTAGTGGAGTTTAAATAAATGTGTATCTATAAAGATAATTTTGAGACCAAATTGACACTGAAGATGCCTTTCCATCTCTTATTTCCACAATCCTATTTAACTTGGTCAAACCTTTCAAATCAATCTAGAGCTAATTATCTTTATTCTGCTAATTATTTGGGAATTCGATGTTGCGTGAGGCCTGGCGTCTCCCCAGTGATTCCACATCTAGATTGGGCAACCTGCTGTTAGTGCTATTTATACACACTTATGCTTCGGCTATGGTTTTTCCAGTGTCATGTATGGATGTGAGAGTTGGACTGTGAAGAAAGCTGAGTGCTGAAGAATTGATGCTTTTGAACTGTGGTGTTGGAGAAGACTCTTGAGAGTCCCTTGGACTGCAAGGAGATCCAACCAGTCCATTCTAAAGGAGATCAGTCCTGGGATTTCTTTGGAAGGACTGATGCTGAAGTTGAAACTCCAATACTTTGGCCACCTGATGAGAAGAGTTGACTCATTGGAAAAGACCCTGATGCTGGGAGGGATTGGGGGCAGGAGGAGAAGGGGACGACAGAGGATGAGATGGCTGGATGGCATCACCGACTCGATAGACATGAGTTTGAGTGAACTCTGGGAGTTGGTGATGGTTAGGGAGGCCTGGTGTGCTGTGATTCATGGGGGCGCAAAGAGTCGGACATGACTGAGCGACTGAACTGAACTGAACTGATGCTTCCTGACTTACTGAAACCTGTGACAACCCCACATCAACTCCTAAAAGTTGCTTGCATCTCTTTTCTCCCACAACCCCATCTCCTGCCTAAATTTCTCCCTTCTCAGTGGACGGAGTCCTTTTTGTCCAAGACTGATCCCTGCACCCAAATCCTGGCTTCCACCCTTCCAATGCCTCTCCCTCCTGTATTTTCACCTCTCCCTCTCTGCTGGATGTTTCCTCTCAGTATAGGCTATGGCAGACATCCTTGTCTATCTCAGCTCCTCCCTCCCCCACAATCACTGCCTTGCTACTTCTTGCTAGCATTTGTTGTTGTTCAGTTGCTAAGTCATGTCTGACCCTTTGCAACCCCATGGACTGCAACATGTCAGACTTCCCTGTCATTCACTGTTTTCCGGAGTTTGCTCAAACTCATGTCCATTGAGTCGGTGATGCCATCCAACCATCTCATTCGCTGTCACCCCTTTCTCCTCCTGCCTTCAATCTTTCCCAGCATCAGGGTCTTTTCCAAGCAGTCGGCTCTTGTGTCAGGTGGCCAAAGTATTGGAGCTTCAGCTTCTGCATGAGTCCTTCCAATGAATAGTCAGGGTTGATTTCCTTTAGGACTGACTGGTTTGATCTCCCTGCAGTCCAAGGAAATCTCAAGAGTTTTCTCCAGCACCACAGTTTGAAAGCATCAATTCTTCGGCACTCAGTCTTCTTTCTGATCCAACTTTCACATCAGTACATGACTACTGGAAAAACCATAGCTTTGACTAGATGGACCTTTGTTGACAAAGCGATGTCTGCTTTTTAACACACTGTCTAGGTTTGTCATAGATTTCCTTCCAAAGAGCAAGCATCTTTTTAATTTCATGGCTGCAGTCACTGTCCGCAGTGATTCTAGCATGCTACTGCTACTGCTAAGTCACTTCAGTCGTGTCTGACTCCGTGCATCCCCATAGATGGCAGCCCACCAGGCTCCCCTGCCCCTGGGACCCTCCAGGCAGGAACACTGGAGCGGGTTGCCATTTCCTTCTCCAATGCATGAAAGTGAAAAGTGAAAGCGCAGTGGCTCAGTCTTGTCCGACTCTCAGCGACCCCATGGGCTGCAGCCCGCCAGGCTCCTCCGCCCATGGGATTTTCCAGGCAAGAGTGCTGGAGTGGGTTGCCATTGCCTTCTCCGATTCTAGCATAGCAGAGCCCAAATTTTATCAGAGATTTATCTTTTGCTGTCAGAGAAGGTGCTGCTTTGATCTGTAGCCTCAGGGAGTATGCCTTGTTATTTATTGTAGCTGGACCAAACTTGCTGACGATTGGTCTAGCGCTGAGCACTGTGATACTATTTTGGCCAATGAGAATGAGAGGTGGGTTTCCTATATGATACTAGAAAAGTTTCCTCACTTCATAAAGAGATGGAAAACATCTCCCTTCCCCTTTTAAAATTTTTTTCTGGTTACTGCTCTCTGAGTGTTTAATGCTTGACGCTGCTGTAAGCATCTCATAATACAAGGGGACAAGCCTGAGGACAAACCCCAAATGGTGAAAATGACAAAATGGAAAGATGAGAAGACCTATGTCCTTGATGACATCATTTAACGACTGAATTAAACAATCCTGAATCTACTCTACCCACCCTGATAGGAGAGATTTTAAAAATAGCTTTATTTTAAATAGCCATTTTTCATCTTATTTTTTCTCTTATACCAAATGAGATTTGTCATCCGCCCCACATGTCTTCTGAAACTGTTCTCATTCGGGTCACAATAAGCATCCGATTGACAAAACAACTGACACTTTTTAATCCTTATCTTGCTTGACCTCTCCATTTCATCATTGACCTCTCTCTACATGAAATGCTACCCTTCTTTGGATTCAATTAAGCATGCCCTCTTGCTTTACTTCCTATTTTTCTGATCACTCACTCTTTGGGCTCTTTTAAAAATCATTTTGAAATATTTCAAACAAACTCAAAGTGTGAAAAATAACAGACACTGTGTTTTTACTAGCTAGATTTAACAAATGTTAACATCTAGTCATCTTTATTTGTTTTGGAACTTTTTAGATCAAGCCTTTCTTTCACCTGTCCATAAAGATGCCTTCTCCAGAGTTGTTCTACTTTCTTTTGTTTGTTTGTCTTTTTAGCCCATGCCTTCCTGGGTGATTTTATCCACACTAGTGGCTTTATATGGAATTCTTCATCTGAGAATAACTTCTCGAGTTCAAAACCAACGGATTTCAGACATCTTGATATCAATATCCTCCAGGTACTTTAAAATCTGCCTAGTGGCCAGTGCTCACTGAAATTCAGCAACACAACAGGACTTGCATCTCAGGAGAGTGACCCTGAAGGGACTGTGTTCTCCATTCAAAACTTGAGAGCCTTCACAGTGGCTCTTGTTCTAAGCCTGCTTCCCCAGGCTCTCTCTAGCCTGGCTGTCTGCCTCAGACACTTGATATAGAGAAGTCACAGGCATCTTACATTGAAACCTGGATCAATTAGAGCTCTTTGTCTTGCTCAGAGTAAGCCTCTGCTCAGTGAGTGGCTTTATGGTAATAAAATAACCCTATCCTGGCTGTGAAAGCTGGAGTGTATAGAGATTTAATCTGTTAGAATCATCTTTTATCAGTCAATTTTTAACAGTGAGTTCTTAGGCTTCTTATGGAGACTGTAATAGCAGCACTGTGTTGTTTGATGCACTTTATAGATCTAGTTTGTGTATTTAATCAGTGCTTATTGGAGTTTATTATACACTGTTATGTACTATTCTGGATAATAGGAATATGGCAGCTATATCCATGAAGTTGAGATTTTGGTGAGCAAGGCTAATTTATAAAATCATTACTCAAATAAGTAAAAATATACCTATGATAAGGCTGTGAGTAATAGAGATTCTAGATATGTAAAACAGGTGACCTGATAGAATTTGGGGATGGTCATGGAAGAATTGAATGTGAGCCAAGGATTTGATCATGACTTACGGTTAACCAGGAAAAAGTGTGTGAGCTGAAGGAGGATGTGTCTTGTGATGAGAGCTTCTAACAGATCTGTATTTATTCATTTTGCATTGTCAAGGTAAATATCTAAGAAATTCAAGTAGTGTGAATACAAGGCTAAAATTCACTCTGAAAAAAAAGTGCTATGCTCAAGTAAGTTTTAAATTTGCTTACATGATAAGTTTCTCTCTCTTTTGTGGGATTCACAAGGCATTTTAACCTACTAAAAAAAATGAACATTTATGGAGTAAAGAAACATATTTAGCTTTATTTAATCAAGTATGCCCACGTGTCCCCAAATTATTTAACCATGAAACCCCTTGTTTTCCCTTGCATTAACACTTTCAACTGGAGTAAAGCTAGCATTCTCAAAAAGCAAGCAAGCAAGCAAGCAAACAAACAAAAAAACTCCAAACCTCCGCTCTGGGCTACCTTTTTCTGAGATCAGTGATTGCCTAACTCTTCAGTGTGACATTACAGGCCAATAGTGTGGCTGAACAAGTTCAAGAGCAGGGAAAGCAGTTGGAGTTGCAGCTGTCTATCGTAGTTGACACATAAAACTGGTGGTCTGGTGAGAGCCTGATAACCAATTTCATCACAGCTCTTCTAGCTCTCTTGCTCCTGGGGCACACTGGCTAAATCTATTCTCTCCTGCTTCAGCCAGAAACACCTCATCTACACCAAGGATTAGCAAATTTTTTCTGAAAAGATCAGATAGTAAACACGGTAGTCGTTGGGTCATGGAGCGTTCTTTCAGCTACTCAACTCTGCTGTTGTAATTTGAAAGCAATCATGATCAAGTCAATGAATGGGCCTAGCTATGTTCCAATAAGAATGTATTCACAAAATGTATTCACAAAATCAGACCTGCTACTAGCAGGACACAGTTTGCCAACTCCAAATTCAGACCTTTCCTGAAAGCAGTTCTGCGTGGAATGTCTTCACTTTCTAGTGTCATTTTGCATCTAAATCATATCTTCCTTATGAATTGCACATCATAACATGACAGATAGTCACTTTCTTCCTGAAGGATGGTGACTACTATGTGTTTTTGCAAATAGTTCCAAAATTTTCTTTTTTTGTGTGTATTTCTATGAGAGACCCAATGTTGTGAAGATAAGATTTCATTGGATATGCAGGTTGTTCTAAATTTAGCTCAAATATATGGTTTCAAGAACAGGTTTCAGCATGCTGACTACAAGGCACAATCACATAATAAGCTGCATTGTTGCCAGTCTTCTAACTGTGGAATCTAGAACCACAGTTAACACCTGAATTAATAGAGATTACCTAAAGCCAAAAATCCCCACCAAACATACAAAATATATACATGGACAAAATATCTGTACATTCCTAACCACTCAAAACAG
The DNA here is from genome assembly GCF_019923935.1 of Bubalus bubalis. Lineage (NCBI taxonomy): Eukaryota > Metazoa > Chordata > Mammalia > Artiodactyla > Bovidae > Bubalus > Bubalus bubalis. The sequence continues at coordinate 52,229,310 of NC_059166.1, forward strand.
CTTATACAGCAATACCAAGCACTTTACTTGCAATATGCCTGGAGGTAACAGAGGAAAGTGAGTGAAAGTTGCTCAGTTGTGTCTGACTCTTTGCGACCTCATGGACTGTAGCCCACCAGGCTCCTCTGTCCATGAATTCTCCAGGCAAGAGTACTGGAGTGGGTTTCCATTCCCTTCTCCAGGGGATCATCCCCACCTAGGGATCGAACCCAGGTGCCCTGCATTGCATGCAGATTCTTTACCATCTGAGCCACCAGCAACATCCCTTTACTTGCAATATGCATGGAGATAACAGAGAAAAATACTTTTAATTTCCTGCCTTTTTGCAGCCAGTCATGATCTGTTTCCAAGACTGTATGATTCTTATTGACCCCAACTGTATTCTAGGAACCATGGTAGAGCATTAGCTAGATTCTCAACTGAGGGCAGTGAAGCTGCTGGGTAAGGTCAGTCATGGAATCAGTTCAGTTCAGTTGCTCAGTCGTGTCCAATTCTTTGTGACCCTATGGACTGCAGCATGCCAGGCTTCCCTGACCCTCACCAACTCACCATCCCCATCACCAACTGATATCATGGGATATTAGCCCCTTAAACATACGTGAGCCTCTTTGTAACTCTGCCATATGTTTTGATGTTCTTTTAGTTGGCACCCACCAGCATTTGTACCACAGTATTTTAACTGTCATGTCAACCCCTTTTAGAGGAGTGCTCAGAGGGAGTGATTGCCTCCCTGTTTCCTACCTTGGTTCTTCATTTGTGCCACTGCCAGATCCACATTCCATCTGAGCGTTCTTTATCACAGCTCTGTCTCCAGAGCCAGTTTCTGTGTGTGTTTGTCTTACAGATTGTTGGGAAAATAGAGTCCTAGTAATCTCATATAATTGGCATTTATTCTAAAAATGAGGCAAAAGCTCTCCTGCTCAACCATTTCAGTGCCTCCTTGTCTGATTCTTTCCCTTGGTGTCTTAATATCTGTATCTGTGTTACACCTTCCAACTGTCTATGCAACAAGGACATGATCATTCAGGATATGTGCCTTCTGATGTAGAGCACTAATTTTCATTAGCATCTGGGTTAAACATGTGTCTATCCAGTGGAAGTGTTGTTCCTGAAAGTACATGATTTTGCTGATCGTAAAGACTAGCCTGAAACTGCTTTCCTAAGAACAAGGTGTCAATTGATATTGTAACAGGCTTGTTCCTGAGGACTTTGAGACTTGACCAATTAATATATAGACATATATTAAATGAATCCAGAGAAGAAATGCTTAAAGAAATGGAAAAAAAGAATAAAATTTCAAGGAAAAAATGTATAAATGACTCCAGAGGCAATAGCCAGTAACATTGCTGTTTGTGTGTGTGCTTAGTTGCTCACTTGTGTCCGACTCTGACCCCATGGTCTGTAGCCCTCCAGGCTCCTCTGTGCATGGACTTTTTCAGGCATGAATACTGAAGTGGGTTGCCATTCCCTTCTCCAGAGGATGTTCCCAACCCAGGGGTTGAACCCGTGTCTCTTGAGTCTCCTGCACTGGCAGGCATATTGTTTTACCACTGTACCACCTGGAAAGTCAACTCCTGAGTTCAGTTATTGATTTGGACTCTACAAAATTTGACTTTATTCAAGATGCCTTCTTCTCTTGATTTTCTTTTTCCTCTTTATCTTCTCATCCTAATCTTGTTTACTTTTTAATTGGAGGATAATTACTTTATAATGTTGTGTTCTGCCATACAACAATGCAAATCAGTTGTTATATGTATATATGTATATGTATATATATATCTCCCTTTCCTCTTGAGTGTCCCACCTCTCTAGGTCATTACAGAGCACATCAAGCTGCTCCTTTTTAGCAGCGTCCCACTGGTTATCTATTTGACACATGATAGTGTATATATGTCAATACTACTTTACAATGTGTACTACTGTCTCCTTCCCCGACAGTCTCCTTCCCCCACATCCACAGTCCTTCTCTGCAAATGGGTTCATCAGTGCTATTTTTCTAGATTCTATCTATATACATTAATGTACAATATTTGTTTTTCTCTTTCTGACTTCCTCCGTTCTGTATAACAAGTTCTAGGTTCATCCACCTCACTACAGTTAACTCAAATTTCTTCCTTTTTATGGCTGAGTAAATTGCATTATATATATATATATATATATATATATATATATATCACATCTTCTTTATCCATTCATCTGTCGATGGCTATCTAGGTTGCTTCCATGTGCTGCCTTTTGCAAATAGTGCTGCAATGAACCCTGGGGTATATGTGTCTTTTAGAATTGTGTTTTTTTTTTTTTTTCCCAGGCTATATGCCCAGTAGTGGGATTGCTGGGTCATATGGTAGTTGGAGGATTGTGAGCTACAGTCCATGGGGTCACAAAGACTTGGACATGACTGAGTGACTCAGCACAGCACAGCATGGTAGTTTTGTCCCTTGATTGTACTTTTCAATTTATAAATACTATGCCTCCACCCCTAGGTTACCCTTGGACCTCTGTGGGTCTCACATTGTGCTTGGAAAGCAAATCCAGCCATTAGCTATATGATGATGATTTGCTGGGTCTATATCTCCAGTTAGAATATCTCTTGATTTCTAGTTCCATAAATTTAGCTTTTGGCTGACATTATTCTGTAGATGACTGGAACTTGAATCCGATGTAAGAAACAAGCAAAAAAACCCCTGAATTTATTATCTTTTCCATAAGCCGGTAGTTTTCAATAAAGGATGATTTGACCCCATTGGGGATATTAGGCAATGTTTAGAAGCATTTCCATGACTGAGATGGGAATTAGAGAGTGTGCTGCTGCTGCTGCTACTGCTGCTAAGTCGCTTCAGTCGTGTCCGACTCTGTGCAACCCCATAGATGGCAGCCCACCAGGCTCCCCCGTCCCTGGGATTCTCCAGGCAAGAACACTGGAGTGGATTGCCATTTCCTTCTCCAATGCATGAAAGTGAAAAGTGAAAGTGAAGTTGCTCAGTCATGTCCGACTTAGTGACCCCATGGACTGCAGCCCACCAGGCTCCTCCATCCATGGGATTTTCCAGGCAAGAGTGCTGGAGTGGGGTGCCATTGCCTTCTCCGAGAGAGTGTGCTACTGGTATCTAATACATAGAGGTCACGGATGGTACTAAATATCCTACAAGCACAAGATAGTCTCCCAGAACAAAGAATGAATAGTGTCAATAGTCCCAATCAGATTAAGAAACCCTATTTTCTATTTCTTATTTCACACAAAATTTATTTCCCGTTGCGTATGGGAATAGCATGACTATCTGCCATGTCACATAGGCTAGAATTCTACAAGTCATAAAACAGGAGTTAAGAAGGAGGCCTCAGATGCAAACATCCCGTGTCAGAGTCCCATCGTTGCGACTTACCAGTTGTGTGATTTTTGGCCAGTTACCTAACCTGTAGTGCTTGGCACCTAGTGGTGCTCAGTAAATATCATCTACTCTTGTTATTATTATACTGACTTTTTCGACCAACCCCTCCTTCCTTTCTTTCCTGGTAATATCTTAATTCAGATCATCATTTTTCTTAAATAATGGAATAATTTTTATAAATGATTAGGCTCACCCTGTATAAATTCATCCTCTGTATGCTTATTACAGGGTGTTCTTTCTAAAGCATAGTACTGATCATGTCATTCCCCAATGTAAAATCCTTCAGAAATTTTCATCGTTTGTAGGAGAAAGTCTGAATTCCTTGACATAGCATAAATAACTAAAGGGAATTATTTATCTACAGATGTCATTATTTTTATGACTTACCTACCCTCCTACTATAGCTTGTACTCCAATTTGCTGAACTGCTTATTACCTGGATTCACCAAGTTTAAATTTTATTCACAGAAAACCAGAATAAATGACCAGAATCAAATGAATGTCACTCACATAAAAATAATTTGTTGAGTTAAATATAACGACAACTGTTATGATAGTAAAGATAAAAACGATTTCAATCTTTTCTGCTTATTATGATTTAACTACTATTAGTTTTAAATTTAATTTTCTAATTTCTCTTCCCAGATTTATTTTGTAGAAGTATTCATTTGTTTCTTAGAAGTTTACAGCTGTAATATTAATAACATGGGAGACGTGAATTAATTTTTTAAGGTGGCAACACTCTAGGCAAATGGTTGTAACTCTGTAGGAGAGTTTCCTGAAGGCTGTGATCTCACAAATAATTATTAACAAACCCTAACATGTCCATAGAGGAAGGGATTGGTTCAAATTCGGGACCATATTTTGCTACCTAACAAAGGACTTACTGAGGCTATCCACTGCTATAAATTTAGTTATTTTCTTAGTATATCACATCAATTAGTGGCTTTTGGTCACTTTTACATCTTTCCCACTGAGACTAAAATGAATCATCTCATTTTTTCCTCTTATGAATCACTTCTGGACAGATACACTGCTAATATTGCTAATATTTGATCTAGGCACCAGGCCAAGATCCAATAGATTCTCCGTGAACCTGAAAAGTAACCAGGGACTTGATGTTGATGCTATTTCATTGCATGAGAGCAAATGATCACTTTAACATTTCTGAGATTAATGACTATTTTCTTGGTGTTAAAAGGCCATCAGTGAGAGTTTGCATTTTAGTTCTGTAGTGCATAATATATTTGGCAATAAAGCTGTAGATTTAAATAAAATTTATTTTGAAAATACATTACACTCTAAAATTTAATCTACTTTAAAATTGTTATAAACTCTTTGAAATGTCTCTCTGATGATGCTATATAAATTGTCAAAACTGAAAAAAAAAGTGATATGGAAAGTGACAATCCATTCTTAAACCCACTCCATGTACTAGTATCATGAACACTATATAAAATCAGGGAGTCTTGGCAATTTCCCATTATGCCTTAGAATCCGAATGATTTGGGAGAAGATTGCATGTGTGTGCTTAGTCACTCAGTCATATCTGACTCTTTGTGACCCCATGGACTGTAGCCCACCAGGCTCCTCTGTCCATGGGGATTCTCCAGGCAAGAATACCGGAGTGGGTTGCCATGCCCTCCTCCAGGGGATCTTCTCAACCCAGGGATGGAACCCAGGTCTCCTGCATTGCAGGCAGATTCTTTGCCGTTTGAGCCACCAGGGAAGCCCAAGAGAAGATGAATTTAACTTGAAATTCATCCCCATTATATACTATATTTTAACCCCATAAACATGATTCACTTTTGTTTAGGTTAGTACTTATTAATAATATTAACAGAACAACCAAAATGATGGAGTACCTTGTGTGCTATTTTTACTGTCCTTTATGTAGCCTGCAGTGTAAATGAAATTGACATTATCATTAAATGAGATCTCATACGTAATTAAATGTGTGCCAATAACAGTAGTCTTATTAATATCTTTGGCATCATTTAGTTTTTCTCCTCTTTTTCATTAATTAGAAATAACCTCTTTTAGTATCTGTGAACACTTCAAGAACTGTCAAACTTTTCTCTAGCCAACCTTCAAAGGTCAAAACTAGCAGTGACACCTAAAATTCAAATGTAATTAGTTTGAGATTTACAGGGATTGTATGCCAATCTTCCAATAGCTTAGAAGTGACGTGGTTTCTAACCTTTCATGGCCCAAGAGATGTTCAGATAGATGTGAAGATAAGTAAAAAAAAAAAAAAATACAACCATCACATTGACTGCTGGTCTAACTTTTAGATTTTTTTCCTGACTTGTTTTTTAGAGTTTGTGTTTTTGCATTTTCTCTTGATTTTAAGAAAAATATCTCTCTCATAGCCTCCTAGCACTGAGTTGGTATTCTTATTTAAAGCTTAGCTCACGTGGTGTATACTTGGATCATTAAACCGAAGGACTTGTACAGTCATGATTTTTAATGAAGCATGTTTGAATAATTATGCTAATTTACAAAGCACTAGAATCAAATCAAGTGATCAAAGTTTTCATGATTGCTATCATGTGTTTCTAACCCCCCTCTGCCTCCCTCACAATTTGCTGCATGTGGAAGCCTTTTTCAGGAATGTATTTGGAAATGGGTATTAATCAATGTTAAGCATTAGGAAAAAAATTTTACATGGATTGTAAGACACTTTATGTTGTGCTTCCGTAGTGGACTATATGTGATTGTGAAGGTAATATTGCTCTGCCACTCTCTTGCCTAAATACCGCCTACAATCAATACTGCATTCTGCCTTGACAGAAAACTGAATTTTTATCTGTTAAATGTGTGAGCTTGGGGCAGTGATGTGTCTGAAGTGGTTTAAATCTGAAATGTGATGTGCTGCAAAGAGAGTTGATTGACATCTTTGTTTATTGAAAAGTATTACATGAACAACAAAACACAGGCAGAGGCAGAACACTCCATTGCAAAATGCAGCTGTGTTATTTTTCAATCCTATGTGCTCTTCCCCTTTGAAGCTTGTCTGATGTAATAAAGCCAGAGGATATAAAACAAACAAAAATTTTCTTTGATTTGACACTCAAAAATTTAGACAAGGATGGTTTTTTTTTTTTTTTTTGGTTTGGTACAAAACCTTTCCCAAGAATTCTCCCTGCTCTGACATTCTATGAGGATATTTACTTCTGAAAACTTGCATTTAAAGTTATGTTCTTATGTTTATGAATTTGAGTATAAATTCAGAATTATTTAATAAGAAAACAAATTGGAGAGGGTTGAACATTTTTATGTATCTTCTATAAATGAGAAAAAGGACATTAATGATACTAATCTTAAAGCACTGAACATGCAGAATAAGAAATTAAGTTCCTTTTAAATTTTATGTTAGAATAATTATCCCCCTCAATGCAATTTGCCCATGTTTTATTAAAGCTTTATTATGTCAAGGTAAATAGAGGTTAATGCCGCTGTTACTTCTTCCAATGAAGTATTATCTTTAATCTTGCTTTAATAAAATAGTGGTAAATTGCACAGTAGGGGTAATCACCATGGGCTAATTTAGAGAGTTGTAAAATCCTTTACCAAGTATATGCTGTAGTTAAAAATAGAAATAGTCTTAAGAAAACACACATTGCAATGCAACTTGAAGGAAGTTAAGGAAATTGCTATTTGTAATTTTGACTACTTATTTAAATTGATGTATGTTGAGTACCTTCTATGTGTAAGGCGCTGTGCTGGCTATACCAAGTGTATGGGAGTATATAAACGTGGACTCTCCCTGAGAATCTTGCAATTGAGCTCTTGGGCAAATACGTAAAAAATAACTATGCTAACTGTGAAGCCTGCCATAAAAAAGTATGGACATCCTTGCCTTGGATACTTAGAGAAGGAAAAGATCATTTCATGTAGAGGATTAAGAATAGGTCATCTGAATTGAGTCTAAAAGGAAAGGGTAAGGTGGGACTGGTGTCACTAGAGTGGGAAGGATACTTTAGGTAGAGAAATGGATAAGAGCAAAGAACTGGACTCAAAGTGTACCAGATGTCAAATCAAGAATGTCTTGCCTTGTTCAATTAGAGCTTGGACGTGAGACTGAAAGCCAATCAGAGACTACTGCCACAAGTCAGGTGATAAGCAGAGAAAATTTATAATTGTTTGGAAGACATGCTAAACTAGATATATTTAGCATGAGAAAAGTAAAACTCTCTCTTTCTATGTGTGTGTTTATATATATATATGTGTGTGTGTGTGTGTATATGTGTGTGTATATATAAATGTATATTGTATATTTATATATATATATGGAGGTGAATAGACCAATCTATCTATCTATATATATATATATGCATGTATTCAAAAATAGAAAAAAATGAAGTTTTTTAACATAGAAATCCTAATTTTTTTCTTTTCCCAATAGATCATCAGGTGTTCTTTGAAGACCATTTTTACAGTAGTATTTGTAAGAACATAAAAGAATTAGAATATAAAAGATCCGGAAATGAGAATTATAAACTTAAAATGTGAGTTTTGTTTGAGAGAGAAGAATTAAAGGAAACTCCAAGGATTTGAGCCTAGAATATAGGAAGAATAAAGCATTATTAATATAAAGAGACAAGAAAGAAGAAAATTGGGAGTAAAAATGTTAAATTTTGTTTAGAATGTATTAAGTTGGTGTTTTTGGACTTCCCAGGAGGCACTAGTGGTAAAGAACCTGCCTGACAATGCAGGAGACATAAGACATAGGTTTGATCCCAGGGTCGAGAAGATCTCCTGGAGGAGGGCATGGCAACCCCTACTCCAGTGTTCTTGCCTGAAAAATCCCATGGACAGAGGAGCCTGATGGGCTACCGTCCATAGGGTTGCAAAGAGTAGGGCATGACAGAAGTGACTTTGAATGCAGGTGCTATGATGATATAAAAGGTGACAAGCAACTGGGTATTAACAGAGTTCAGGGAATGCTTGCTGATTTGGTTGTTTAGGTACATCAGATAATAAAACAAAATAGTATTTTTTTTTTTAAGACAAGCACATGTCTCCTTAAAGACACATGCTAATTAAAGTGAAATACAATAAGTCTTCTAAGTGGTTTTCAGCTTCCAAGTAAAATCAATCAGATAAGATTATTTGGAATCGTTTATTGTGTGTAGTGAAGAGTTAAGGACTTCAAATGGGTCATTGTCATCAAGATGACCGACACACTAACTTGCTTCCAAACTACCGCTTCGTTCGAAGCCTGGTCCCATGGTGTTGAACCTCATTCCTGTTCTTGAGATTGTGTCAGAGTGAGCCATCAGCTAAGAGTATATAGTTTTGCCATCTTGTGTTTTTATGAGCAATTTAAATGACCCAAGAAGTAGTAAGGCAACAGAGAGTTAACCATCTTTGACAAATCACATTTTTTGAGGGTGGAATAGATGGTACTTGTACATAAGCAATACAGACAAAATACAAAATGTGCACAGGCTCTTCTGTCCTCTGGTACTTTATTGCTCCTTCCCTACTCTCATGTCCCTTCTCTTGGTGTCTTCACAGCCATTCTTGCCTGTTCCAATTTTGTATTTATTTTTCTTAATGACAACCTCCTAGGTCTGGTAATATCTGGACTATTCATCCAGTTTCCTTTAAGTTACCATTTTCTCATTCCAAAATTATCATTACCTTAAACTCTTAGACTTTCTCTTAAGCATAACATGATCAGAAATTTCACAAAATATAATGTGTTCACTTTTGCCTTTAGACAAGTCTGAAGAACTATTTTCACTGTCACAAAAGTTGTTTCAACCCTACTTCTTTGGGGAAGCGCTGTTCCTTATCTCTGAGTTGCTGTGCCATGGAATAGCAAGTCTGATTATAAGACCTCATGCTATGAAGGTCTCAAATAATACTTGCCTCTACTCTGCCTTTCTGAAGTCTGAGAGAGAGAGAGAGACCTTAGCTCTTTCAGCACGGAACTCTAGTCACTCTCAGAAAGGAAAAAGATGTAAGCAGTTCTTACTGGGACTTAGAAAATTCCTCTAGAATTATTCAGAGATGAGCACAAAGGGTAGAGAAAATCAAATGTAAATGATGTTCCTCTTTAATTTTCCTGTGGGCTATATTCTAAAGCAAACAACAGTACATTGGATGACTTTTGTGGATGACGAGCTGTTTCCTTCTGTCTTTCACAAGCCTCTGTGACAGTAAGGGGTATATAAAGCTCTGAGTGAAGATCTGAAGCTGTTATTAAAATGGAAATATTCAAAGCAGGCAGGAGTCTGTGAGAGTCTGTTCTGGAGACACATTAATGCATTTGAAAGGATATTAAAGCTTAACATAGAGAAGAAATAGTTCTAATGGCAAAATGTAAAGCTGCTTAACAGAATTACACCTAGAATTCTGTGTATTAGGTTTAAAACACCTTTACTCTTATATTGCTCAGAGTAAAGCTATACATTGGTTGGAATGCTTTACAGTTGTCTTATTTGAAGTTTTAACATTCTTAAGTGAACAATTTTGCTCTGGTTTATGCTTTTATAGAGTCAGCTGACAGTACTTCTCACCGTGGTGTGGGACTTAAATGTGAGCCATGTTGTGCCATGTTTGAATCAATATGGAACAGTTTTTCTAAAAAAAAATCTGACTTTCTTTTATGCAGACTATTGAGGTGGGTCCATCATGCCAAATGCTAGAGTATGTTCCACTCCTTGGAAGTAAGAGAGAAGAGGTAAGGTGAAAGTTATGTTAGTACCTCTAAGAAAGAGTTTATGTTTATGTTTACATGGAAGAACCTGACCCCATTCATGTGTAAAAAAATGAGATCCATTTAATAAACTGTTCTCAAGCAGCTCAAAGCCAACAACACAAGTAAAAGGAGTCAAGCCAATGGTAGGTGGATATAAAGCCTTTTTGTAGCCTAGATGAGTCACTCTTACGGTATAGTCATGACTGTTTTCTAAATATTGTTGGGTAGTAGAGGGTAATTTTGATTCTTTTATCCTTTAAGATGTCACCCAAAAACATATTCCAGAGCATTTCATAAACACAAAATGTACAAGAACACCAAAACTATCTAACTATACTTCAATATTCTAGATAGTAAAATATAATAGAAAATAAGCCTCTGCCCTTAAAAAGTTTATAATTCATCTGTGGAGATTAATTCATCTCCACAGATGAATTATAAGCTGAAGTATAAAAACTGTTTAAAACATTATATATGAAGGGGAAGATATCATAGAAATGAAAACCAAAAATTCAAAATAGACAAAATAAAAAGAGGAGTTGGAGTTGGAGAATTTACTAAAAAAGAGTTTTGTGGGCTCAAAATTATCATTTAGGAAAAAAATCAAGAAGAACTTTGTAGGTAGGAGAATAGCATCTGTTGCACAATGGCATAAATACAGAATCTGACCAAGGTTGGATAGTTAACAAAATTTGTCAGTGTTACAATATTAATCACTTAAAATTAGAACAATTTTATTACTTTATAATTGCATAGATTCTAGTATGATTTTGGAATGTTATAGTTAAATTCACAAATTGAGGATGACTACCATTTTGGATTACTTCAGATTTGGATATCACACTATGTTCATCCAACGATGAAACTCTGGTTTCATTTCTAAAGGAAATGTAATTTTTGTTATTTAAGTTTTATACATGCTAGGTGATTAGGCAAAGAGTAGAAAGATTTTATCTGAGAAATAAATAAGATGCAAACTCAAGTCCCATATACCCTATTGCTTGAGCACACTGTCATGATTTCATAAAATTACTGCATAAAATTATAGTGTACTTTGGGAAAGTGATTATAAGACACAGATGCACAGGTTATGCTTACCAAAAGAAAATTTGGGGGAAACCAGGGTCTGAAATCAATTCACATCTTTCAACATATTCCAAATAATAGCCCCAAATAAAGATTAAACTGTTTATGACACTGAAGTATGATTTATAAGAAAAATATATTTTCTTCATTCATACAACCAAAATATATTTCTCATATATATTTGGCCTTATCTATGGTTCTTGGCTCACAGTTCTCCAAACTCTAGGAATTTTCTAAGTATTGAGAATAATAAAGGTGCCTTTTTTTTATGTTGAGATGACTCTATCCCAGGGATATTGTAAGGACTAAGTGGGGTAATGTGTATAATGTATATAAAGTGCCAAATGTAGAGTGCCAGTTGTGATTATTTTAAATAGCATATTTTTACATGTCATGATATATCTGCTTTGTTACAAAGAAAAAAATCCGTTAAAGTATGACAGAATGGGAGATGAAAGAAATACAGAAATAGTGGGAAAAATAAAAAAGAAAATAAATGTGTATGAACTAAACTCTCCAGTGAAAAAACATTTTCAGAATAAAAAAATATTCTAGCTATATGCTGCTTATGAAAGAAATTTAAACTTATAGATGGAGAAATGTGAAATTTAAAGGAAAGTATATATATCAGATAAAGTCTAATGAAATGAAATCTGATATAATTATTATATTTGTATGCTAAGTCGTGTCAGTCGTGTCTGACTCTCTGCGACCCCATGGACTAAAGCCTACCAAGCTCCTCTGTCCATGGGATTCTTCAGGCAAGAATACTGAAGTGGGTTGCCATTCCTTTCTTCAGGGGATCTTCCTGACCCAGGGATCAAACCCATTTTTCCCATATCTCCTGCATTGGTGGGTGGGTTCTTTACCACTAGTGCTATCTGAGAAGCTCTGATAATTATATTAAGGTCAAACAAAACAGACAGAAAGGCAAAATGGCATTACAACAGATGAAGAATACTATTCATTATGATAATAGTTAAAAACCTCAGGAAAACAGTAATTCTAATTGTAATGTGCTGCTGCTAAGTCACTTCAGTCGTGTCTGACTCTGTGCTACCCCAGAGATGGCAGCCTACCAGGCTCTCCCGTCCCTGGGATTCTCCAGGCAAGAACACTGGAGTGGGTTGCCATTTCCTTCTCCAACACATGAAATTGAAAAGTGAAAGTGAAGTCGCTCAGTCGTGTCCAACTCCTAGCGACCCCATGGATTGGAGCCTACCAGGCTCCTCTGTCCGTGGGATTTGCCAGGCAAGAGTACTGGAGTGGGTTGCCATTGCCTTCTCCAATTGTAATGTACTTAATCATATAACTTGAAAATATTTAAAAGTAAAAATTGGCAAAATTGCAAAGTTAAATTGACACTTTACTAATACTTTACTAGGAGTGACTACTTTAGTTCCTAGTAAATGACAAATCAGGTGGATTAAATAGTAGGATATTGAAATTTGAAAAGCCCAAGAACAAATTCATCTAATTGACAATGAAGTACTTTATCCAAGTATGAGCTATTTTTAAGCATATCTGGGACATATATGTTGGCTGTGTACTAGCCATAAGAACTAACTTGACAAATTTCAAAGACTGGTGTCATAAAGCCCACACTTTTGATTACTGTGCTATTAAGTTAGACATTAACAACAAACAAAAGCTACAACTAATAATAGACATTAGATAATGTTGATAGCAACCCACTCCAGTATTCTTGCCTGAAAAATCCCATGGGCAGAGGAGCCTGGCTACAGTCCATGGGGTCACAGAGAGTCGGACATGACTGAGCGACTAAGCACGCACATGCAAGAGGTGAATTATTTAAAAAACCAGTTCAGTTCAGTCCCTCAGTCATGTCCAACTTTTGTGACCCCATGGACTGCAGGACCCCAGGCTTCCCTGTCCATCACCAACTTCTGGAGCTTGTTCAAACTCACATCCATCGAGTCAGTGATGCCATCCAACCATCTCATCCTCTGTCATCCCCTTTTCCTCCTGCCTTCAGTCTTTCCCAGCATCAGGGTCTTTTCTAATGAGTCAGCTCTTCACATCAGGTGGCCAAAGTATTGGAGTTTCAGCTTCAGCATCAGTACTTTCAATGAATATTCAGGACTGATTTCCTTTAGGATGTACTGGTTGGATCTCCTTGCAGTCCAAGGGACTCTCAAGAATCTTCTCCAACACCACAGTTCAAAGGCATCAATTCTTCAGCGCTCAGCTTTCTTTATAGTCCAACTCTCACATGCATACATGACTACTGAAAAAAACATGGCTTTTACTAGATGGACTTTTGTTGGCAAAGTAATGTCTCTGTTTTTTAATATGCTCCCTAGGTTTGTCATAGCTTTTCTTCCAAGGAGCAAATGTCTTTTATTTTCATGGCTGCAGTCACCATGTGTAGTGATTTTTGAACCCCCAAAATAAAGTCTGTCACTGTTTCCATTGTTTCCCCATCTATTTTCCATGAAATGATGGGACCAGATGCCATGATCTTAGTTTTCTGAATGTTGAGTTTTAAGTAAGCTTTTTCACTCACCTCTTTCACTTTTATCAAGAGACTCTTTAGTTCCTCTTTGCTTTCTGCCATAAGGTTGGTGTCATCTGCATATCTGAGGTTATTGATATCTCTCCCAGCAGTCTTGATTCCAGCTTGTGCTTCATCCAGTCTAGCATTTCACATGATGTACTCTGCATATAAACTAAGTAGTGAAGTGAAAGTTGCTCAGTTATCTCTGACTCTGTGACCCCCATGGACTATAAAGTCCATGAAATTCTCCAGGCCAGAATACTTGAGTGGGTAGCCTTTCCCTTCTCCAGAGCATCTTCCCAATGCAGGGATTGAACCCACGTCTCCCACATTCCAGGCAGATTTTTTACCAGCTAAGCAACAAGGGAAGCCCCAAAATACTGGAGTGGGTAGCCTATCCCTTCTCCATTGGATCTTCCTGACCCAGGAATCGAACTGGTGTTTCCTGCGTTGAAGGTGGAACAACAATTTAAAGACAATTTAAAAAACTTAATAGCATTTAAAGAAATACTGCATGTCAAAATTTCGAAGACGTGGCTAAAATAGAATTTAGAAAATTATAGCCCTAAATGTTTACATTAGAATACCTCCAAGTTAAGAGGTATGAAAAAAAAAGAACAACAGAAAAGACAAGATAAAAGAATTAAAACAAAAGCAGAAATTGGTGTTATAGAAAGTGAATACATGAGAGGATCAATAAAACACTTAAGAAGAATATTAAAATAGAACTCTAGGAAAAATTAATGAAAAAGAATAGAGAAGATTTTTATAAATAACATTAAGAATCACAATGGGGTTAAACTACAGCTTTAAAGAGATAATATACAGAGTAAAATGCAAATGAATAACTTTATGTAATACACACATATGTAAATAATAGATGAATGATTAAAAATACATTTATCAAAACTAATTACTGAGAAATGACTATTAGGAGAGAAAATAGCAGACTGATTATTCATGGAAATAGAATGCAATAATTGTTAAGCAAACCAAATTTAGTAATGTATAAAAACTATACAGTTATATTGGATTTGTCTCAGAAATATAATGTTGCTCAGTTCACTTCAGTCACTCAGTCATGTCCAGCTCTTTGCGACACCATGGACTGCAGCACGCCAGGATTCACTGTCCATCACCAACTCCCAAAGCCTACTCAAACTCATGTCCGTTGTGTAGGTGATGCCATCCAACCATCTCAGCCTCTGTCGTCCCCTTCTCCTCCCACCTTCAGTCTTCCCCAGCATCGGGGTCTTTTCCAATGAGTCAGTTCTTTGCATCAAGTGGCCAACGTATTGGAGTTTCAGCTTCAGCCTCAGTCCTTCTGATGAATACTGAGGACTGATCTCCTTTAGGATGGACTGGTTGGATCTCCTTACAGTCTAAGGGACTCTGAAGTCTTCTCCAACAGCACAGTTCAAAAACATCAATTCTTTGGCACTCAGCTTTCTTTATAGTCCAACTCTCACATCCATACAGGGCTACTGGAAAAACCATGGCTTTGACTAGACGGACCTTAGTTGGTAAAGTAATGCTTAACATTAGAAAATGAATTATCATTAAAGTCTTAACAGCTTAAGTGAGATAAAGCATAGGGTCATATCTTCAGATAAAAGCAAGCATTTGATAAATTGCAACAAAATAGGAACTCCTAGTTTTACTATAACCAGGAAGAAAAAAGACTTCCTGAAATCCACGTAGGATATCTATAAAACCCAAAGCAAATATGATTAATGAGAAAGCATTGAAAGCACTGGTTTAGAGATCAAGGAAACAAGAATCTTTGCTATACAAAATTAATTATTCTTCATGAGAGTGTGGGTTTCCCTAAGTTGTATCAAAATGGAGGGGAAAAAGAAACATTGTGGGAACCAGAGGCAGACTGTTGGCTCTTGCCTCTAATGGAGTTGTGAGGAAGTGGACTCACAACCAGTAACTTTCTATGAAAAGATGATGGTGGCAATGTGAAAAGATTACCGTCTTTTCATAGATGGTAACTTCTAGAAGTAATGACAAGCTTCAATTTGATTCAATGTACAAGGTTAGCAGGTCAGAATAAATACCTCTCATCAGTATGAGCTATCAATACTTTTGCTGCATAACTGCAAAACCTCCTTAATGATCTGTCTCTAGTCTGTCCACCTTCAAAAGTCTTCTTTTAATACATTAAGAGTAATATAGTAAGGCTTCCCTGGTAGCTCAGCTGGTAAAGAATCCAGCTGCAATGCAAGTGACCCCGATTTGATACCTAGGTAGGGAAGACCTGCTGGAGAAAGGATAGACTACCTTGCCGGGGTCCAGCCCCGGTGGATCCAGGGAATTCGAAGCGGGGACGGCATTGGCGAAAATCAGGAAACAACTGCTTAATTAAACGTTTATTAAGGATATAAAAAGTGGTGAAATAAGGATAGCTCAGCGAAGAAATTCAGTGAAGAAAAGAGGCTGAATAAAATTCCAAAGCAGGGAATTTACGTCACCTACGAAGGCCGCGGGCATCCTCCCGTTCTCCCGAAGGAGAGGAGACACTAAGGCCTCCCCAGTCAGATCTTAGAAGCCCAGGCAAAATTAGTAGGCTTGACGAGCTTCCCTGCCTCAGAGGAAAAGTTCAGCTAGAAGGTGAAAGAAAGAACGACATGGGGAGACCAAATTTCAGTGAACAAAAAAAAGGGCATACTTTATTTTCCAAAGTAGTTTTATACCTTAAGTTGTGCATAGATGATAATGGGGAAGGGGTAGAGTCATGCAAAGACAGCAGTTCCTGATCCTTATCGAAGCCAGGCTTTCAAACTTATCATATGCAAAAGTTTAGGTGATTTACATCATCTTCTGGCCAGGAGGCCTGTTAACATTTTAAGAAATTTATTTTTCTCTAAAGGTGATTATTCTAAAGTCAGGCGCCAGCCTCCAAAAAGCATTGGATAAAGTTGCATTCCTATAGGGCAAAGGTGAGGTGGGCTCAATCAAGAAAAGAATTAACTCAAGGGTCCAAGGTTACAAACATTGAGGCTTCTACTTACATTTCTATACACCCATTATATCAATCAATACACCGCCAAGGACACAGTAGGTAAGGGATATGGAGACTTAGCAGCAAACATTGGCCCAACAAGTGAAAAACCCTTCACCGATACAATTTCTAATCAATCTTTTTTTTTTTTTATTTTTAAATTTTTTAACTACTCAAAGGAATCTGTGTTTAGACAGTTTAGAACATCTCCTGCCTCTCACAGTTGGGAGGCTCTGAACAATCACATGTTGCCGGAAAAAACCTATTCAGGCAGGCTAGAGGACTTCCAAAGGAGTTTGTAGGTTGAAACACTGTCACACCCAGGAATTATTAACTGGAGCTGTAAGCTAACTCTTTTTTTCAGAGAGAGGTAGTGGGGGACAGCCCCCCGTAAAGTCAGAGGTGTAGGTGAAAGCACAAAGCAGAAAGTAGGCAGACTCTGGTTTTGGGGGTAGATGCTCAAGAATTTCCAGGGAGACTCCTGAGGCTCGATCCCGCCTTTGCATATGCCAAGCCTCCTTCCTCAAGACCTTTGCCAGGGGCGGAGCTCGCTCCCCGCAGTACCCACTCCAGTATTCTTGGGCTTCACTTGGCTCAGCTGGTATAAAGAATCTGCCTGCAATATGGGAGACCTGGGTTCGATCCTTGGGTTGGGGAGATCCCATGGAGAAGGGAATAGCTACCCACTCCAGTATTCTGGCCTAGAGAATTCCATGGACTCTATAGTCCATGGGGTCACAAAGAGTTTGACACAATTGAGTGAGTTTTATGCAGTCACTCAATATACCTAAAGCGTAAATATATGTTCCTGGTATTTTTCACTGACTTTTTCTCAGTCAGTTGACAGCATTTGAGATCCTCCATTCTATACCCTTGAACTTCTCCAGCCTCAACATTGCCTTATCTGTGTGTCCATCTGGAGGTGATTATACCCCCTCATTCTACACTCGTCATTCCATTGCTCATGCTGCTGTCTCTTCCTCTCCTCTGTCACTTTCTCTCTCCAACTTTTTGCCTAACTGCTACAGGCTGTCAACACTCAAATTGGAACAAATATACTCTTAGGTTGTTTTGGAATCAACTCAGCTAAGTTAAATTCCTTCCTTTTAAAACCCTGGCACCCAGTGGATTCTAGGTGTTATATAAGCTGAGTAGTTTTCCTTCAATGTGGTAACATTGCTTCCATTTTGGTTCAAAGAGGAACTCTTCATTTAGATAAATACCTAATTTTATTCTTTACTTCAAACAGTTCTAAACAAAATGACGTTAGAACATAAGAAAGTGTTTCTCTCCTTGTATTCTCCCAAATCTCTTGATTTGGCTGTACTATGTCTCAGATATGCAGATGACATCACCCTTATGGCAGAAAGTGAAGAGGAACTCAAAAGCCTCTTGATGAAAGTGAAAGTGCAAAGTGAAAAAGTTGGCTTAGAGCTCAACATTCAGAAAACGAAGATCATGGCATCCGGTCCCATCACTTCATGGGAAATAGATGGGGAAACAGTGGAAACAGTGTCAGACTTTATTTTTTTGGGCTCCAAAATCACTGCAGATGGTGACTGCAGCCATGAAATTAAAAGACGCTTACTTCTTGGAAGGAAAAGTTATTACCAACCTAGATAGCATATTGAAAAGCAGAGACATTACTTTGCCAACAAAGGTCCGTCTAGTCAAGGCTATGGTTTTTCCTGTGGTCATGTATGGATGCGAGAGTTGGACTGTGAAGAAGGCTGAGTGCTGAAGAATTGATGCTTTGGAACTGTGGTGTTGGAGAAGACTCTTGAGAGTCTCTTGGACTGCAAGGAGATCCAACAGGTCCATTCTGAAGGAGATCTGGGATTTCTTTGGAAGGAATGATGCTAAATTCCTTCCAAAGAAATTGAAACTGAAGCTGAAACTCCAGTACTTTGGCCACCTCATACAAAGAGTTGACTCATTGGAAAAGACTCTGATGCTGGGAGGGATTGGGGGCAGGAGGAGAAGGGGATGACAGAGGGTGAGATGGCTGGATGGCATCACTGATTCTATGGACATGGGTCTGGGTGAACTCCGGGAGTTGGTGATGGACAGGGAGGCCTGGCGTGCTGCGATTCATGGGGTCGCAAAGAGTCGGACACGACTGAGCGACTGAAGTGAATTAAACTGAACTGATGTCTCTTTTTCTTCATTCTGAAGATGGTAATTAAATTATGCAATAACAATGACTAATGTGGATGCCTTGAGAACCCCATGAACAGTATGAAAGGGCAAAAAGATAGGATACTGAAAGGTGAACTCCCGAGGTCGGTAGGTGCCAAGTATGCTACTGGAGATCAGTGGAGAAATAACTCCAGAAAGAATGAAGAGGTGGAGCCAAAGCAAAAATGACACCCAGTTGTGGATGTGACCTGTGGAAGGAAAGTCCCATGCTGCAATATTGCATAGGAATGGAATGTTAGGTCCATGAATCAAGGTAAATTGAAAGTGGTCAAATGGCAAGAGTGAACATTGACATTTTAGGAATCAGCGAACTAAAATGGACTGGAGGGGAGAATTTAACTCAGATAACCATTGTATCTACTACTGTGGGCAGGAATCCCTTAGAAGAACTGGAGTAGCCATCATAGTCAAGAAAAGAGTCCAAAATGCAGTGCTTGGATGCAATCTCAAAATCGACAGAAGGATCTCTGTTCCAATGGGGAAAGGAATACGTCAAGGCTGTATATTGTCACCTTGCTTATTTAATTATATGCAGAATATATCATGAGAAATGCTGGGCTGGATGAAGCACAAGCTGGAATCAAGAGTGCTGGGAGAAATATCAATAACCTCAGATATGTAGATGTCACCACAGATATGGCAGAAATCAAAGAAGAACTAAAGAGCCTCTTGATGAGGAAAGAGGAGAGTGAAAAAGCTGGCTTAAATTCAGCATTCAGAAAACTAAGATCATGGCATCTGGTGCCATTACTTCATGGGCAAATAGATGGGGAAACAGTGACAGACTTTATTTTCTTGGGCTCCAAAATCACTGCAGATGGTGAGTGCAGCCATGAATTTAAAAGACGCTTGCTCCTTGAAAGAAAAGTTATGATGAACCTTGACAACTTATTAAAAAGCAGAGACTTTGCCAACATAGGTCCATCTAGTCAAAGCTATGGTCTTTTCAGTAGCCATGTATGGATGTGAGCTACTAAGTCACTTCAGTTGTATCCGACTCTGTGCGGCCCCATAGACGGCAGCCCACCAGGCTCCCCTGTCCCTGGGATTCTCCAGGCAAGAACACTGGAGTGGGTTGCCATTTCCTTCTCCAATGCATGTAAGTGAAAAGTGAAAGTGAAGTCGCTCAGTCATGTCTGACTCTTAGCGACCCCATGGACTGCAGCCTACCAGGCTCCTCCATCCATGGGATTTTCCAGGCAAGAGTACTGGAGTGGGGTGCCATTGCCTTCTCCAATGGATGTGAGAGTTGGGCTATAAAGAAAGCTGAGTGCTGAAGACTTGATGCTTTTGAACTGTGGTGTTGGAGAATACTCTTGAGAGTCCTTTGGAACTGCATGGAAATCCAGCTAGTTCATCCTAAAGGAAATCAGTCCTGAAAATTCATTGGAAGGACTGATTTTAAAGCTGAAACTCCAATACTTTGGCCACCTGATGCGAAGAACTGACTCATTGGAAAAGACTCTGATGCTGGGAAAGATTGAAGGTGGGAGGAGAAGGGGACGACAGAGGATGAGATGGTTGGATGGCATCACCAACTCACTGAACTTGAGTTTGAGTGAACTCCGGGAGTTGGTCATGGACAGGGAGGCCTGGCGTGCTGCAGTCCATGGGGTCACAAAAAGTCAAACAGGACTGAACGACTGCTGCTGCTGCTAAGTCGCTTCAGTCGTGTCCCACTCTGTGCGACCCCATAGACGGCAGCCCACCAGGCACCCCCGTCCCTGGGATTCTCTAGGCAAGAACACTGGAGTGGGTTGCCATTTCCTTCTGCAATGCATGAAGGTGAAAAGTGAAAGTGAAGTAGCTCAGCTGTGTCTGACTCTTCGGGACCCCATGGACTGCAGCCTACCAGGCTCCTCCATCCATGGGATTTTCTAGGCAAGAGTACTGGAGTGGGGTGCCATTGCCTTCTCTGGACTGAATGAGTAAACTGATCTGAACTGAGAGTCACTTCAAACTTAATATATAAAAAAATTTAGCTCTTCCTGTTCCCTGTGATACTTTCCTTTACCTGTGTTCCCTTTCTTATTTGTTCAAGCCCCCAAACTGCCTATTGTTCTTCAATTCTTTCTCTCACCTTAATATCTCATGACTGATTTATATGGATTCAACATTCTAAATACTTCTTAAAATGACCCTCTGGTCTCTACTCTCACCTCAGTTTAGGTTGTGATTATTGTCTTTTTCAAGGATGGTGCAATGTCCTTTCAACTGATTTCCTTGTCCCCAGTTATGGCCTCTTCCTAATCATTCTCTAAATAGTAGCCAGAGACTCTTAGCGACCCCATGGACTGCAGCCCACCAGGCTCCTCCATCCATGGGATTTTCCAGGCAAGAGTATTGGAGTGGGGTGCCATTGCCTTCTCCCAGAGTGATCGTAATGTAACTCAAAGTTCATAATGCTGCTCTCTCACTAAAAGAGCTTCAGTGACTTTAGTTACTACTTTAGTAACCACTTTCACATAGGCTAAGTGTGAGATTTGTCTGTAAGCCTGTCTCTTTTCAGCTCTCGACTCTGCCCTCACACACGCTTCACAATGCTGCTAAAATTACTTCTGTTAGTTCTTTGAACATGTATGTTCTCCTTTACCTCCAGGGCTTCATACGCATTTCACCTCACTTCATGCCTCATTAAGTCCTCCTAAGTCTCCATGTTTCAATTGAATGCCATGCCATGGGGATGAATAGTGCTCTCATGTCCCAGTTTTAGGTTCTCCCTATTCAGGTAATAGTAACACGCTCCTGAAGCTTAATTTATTTATTTTGGACACATAGCACATGGGACCTTAGTTCCCTTACCAGGGGTCAAATCTGTGCCCCTTGCATTGGAAGCATGGAGTCTTAACCACTGGACTGCCTGGGAAATCCCAATTTTATTTGTGTATATCTCCTCAGTTATAACTCAATGAAGGCAAGGTCCTTATCTGTATTCATCAGTATATCCCCAAGTCTAGTCTAGTGTCTAATGGGATGTAGCTACCTAAGATTCATGTCATGAAGCAAGTTGTTTGAGGATAATGGGCAATATATCTGGTCTTATTTTTCATGACTTAGCATGCTACCCCATACTCATGCCCACATACTAAAAAAGTGCATGATTATACAAAAACAAATGAAAACAAAAAACTTACTTGAGTATCTTCAGTGGAACTCAAATGTGAAAATATATAAGATGAATGACTATTTTTGGATGCTGTTTTCTTACTTATTTTGAAATCATTTGCTATCTTTAATAGCTATAAGTTTAGAATCAGCTATATTTTTGTATCTCTGCTTAAAGTTATAGATACTTTATTACCAAAAGGGCAGAATACAAAGTGTCTAGTGCATATAGATTTACCCAGCTCAATGCCTGGCACAAAATAAAATACACACACAAATATGTGTTAAAATGTTTTTCTCTCTTTGGTCAAGCCATTCCTATTTTAAATTCTGCACTAACAGAATTCGTTGTCATATTGGAGGTGCTTAAGGTTACTTTGGTCAATAAAATATGTACATAGAATGACCTCTCTCATTGATCCAAAACCTATTAAAATGTGAAGAATTAACCTTTGAAGGTAAATTTTCACATTCTATGGTAGGTGCCCTACCTTTTTAATAAAGTATCCAGATCTATGTTTACTTTAAAATAGTTCTAAACTTTTTGGTTTTAGGACACTCTTTAACTATTAAATTCTAGTGAACTGTCCCAAAGGCTTTTGTTTATGTGGATTATATCTAGCAATATTTATTTCCACTAGAAATAAAGAAAAGAATTTTTGAAATACCCAAGTTCTCTTTTTATTAACTGTAAGAATCATGACATCATAGCTTTTCATATAAGCTCTAGAAAATTTCTCTGTACATATGTGAAATAACAAGAGTGCAAAGGCAAAATGAAGCAGTATTACTAAAAGAGCTTTGACCTCATGGATTCTCTGAGAGCATCTTGGGGAAGCTAAGACATCTTGGATCACACTTTGAGAAATACTGTTTTAATATATTACCATTTGACACATCCTCAAGCATTGTAAACCTTTCTACATTTCCATAGCTTTGTGAGCATAATCTGTTGTAAGAAACACTTGAAAACTATTTCCTAAAGATACCCTAGGATATTAATAGTCTTACTATGGAAATACTGTTCTTCATTCCAATAAGCTGGAGAAAAACTCAAGCAAACCTCAAAGCCCTTCTGAATTGCAGGATTTCTCAGGACCTGCGTTTTGATAATTGGCATTAGGCATGTTTAACTAGGAGATATCATATTCAGGGTTCTTAAATTTGCTTTATTTGACTAAATTATTGTAGAACATCTTATGGGAATAATGGGGGCTTCCCTGGTGACTTAGACAGTAAAGAATCCACCTGCAATGTAGGAGAACTGGGGTTTGATCTCTAGTTTGGGAAGATCCATGGGAATAATGATATAAAGGATAAAGAATAAAACAATCTGAAATGTATACAAGGTTGCCACTTTATTTTTCAAATCAGGGGCCTCTCACATTAATTATTTGCTTACTTTGTTTAAATATCACAATACAGATATCATACTTACATATTTTTGTTTATTGATTGGAAGAGTGCACCTGCGTTTTGTGTATTAGTTAATCAAATTTCTATTTTGAAATATGCCAAGCAACTCATTTCATGACCTTTTCTAATCCATTTGTTTAAGTCTCCAACTATTTCATTATTACCTCTATTTACCAACACTGCTGAAATGCTATCAGATCAGATCAGTTGCTCAGTCGTGTCCGACTCTTTGCGACCCCATGAATCGCAGCACGCCAGGCCTCCCTGTCCATCACCAACTCCTGGAGTTCACTCAGACTCATGTCCATCGAGTCAGTGATGCCATCCAGCCATCTCACCCTCTGTCATCCCCTTCTCCTCTTGCCCCCAATCCCTCCCAGCATCAGAGTCTTTTCCAATGAGTCAACTCTTCACATGAGGTGGCCAAAGTACTGGAGTTTCAGCTTTAGCCTCATTCCTTCCAAAGAAATCCCAGGGCTTATCTCCTTCAGAATGGACTGGTTGGATCTCCTTGCAGTCCAAGGGACTCTCAAGAGTCTTCTCCAACACCACAGTTCAAAAGCATCAATTCTTCGGCGCTCTTGTGATTAAAAGCTACAGCTGTTCTTTTTATCCTTCATCTTTAAATTTGCTTTTAATAACACAATCACTTGAAGGTTGAGAAACATTGAGTGAGTGGGGTAGGATATATTCTTACAGTAAGGGAGGCTTTTCTCCTCCCCCCTACATTGCTGTCTTCCTTGCAAACATTTATTCAGGTAGACAAGTTCTGTATACTAAGTAAGATGGAGGTGAAATATTATTCTCTGCCTCCTCTAGTTTTCATTTGCACTACTTGATCATGAACTTGAGTGAACTTCAAGGCAGAATTTTGGCAAATGACTCCAGATGGATGTACCTTAAATTTTTTCGGAATTTTAAATAACTTCTGGTTCAAATCCATTTGAGAAATGATGGTTTAAAAAGAGCTAAATGGTTTCATTTGCTGTGGGACTTCAGAGCTGTTCACTTGATAATGTGTGTTATCACTTGCCCAGAGAAGGGTAGAATATACAAAGTGCCCCAAAGTACCTAATGATGTAAAATTTAATAGGAGGTTGTCTCAAAGTAGAGTGCTACAGAGTAACATTTTAGAAACAGCTGTTCTAGATTGAAGTGAGTTTTCTTCATATTGTTTAAGCTTGGGGAAAGTTTGTGGGTTTTCCTGTACTTTGTTTTAATTTGTTACACTTTTAGAAATAGATTTTTAATTACTTTATTATACAGAGAAAGTATTGGGCTTCCCTGGTGGCTCAGTGGTAAAGAATCTGTCTGCAATGCAGGAACCACAGATGATATGGGTTCGATCCCTGAATTGGGAAGATCTGAAGGAGGACATGGCAACCCATTCCAGTATTCTTGCCTGGAGAATTCCCCTGGGTGGAGGAGCCTGGTGGGCTACAGTCCGCAGCGTCTCAGAGTCAGACATGACTGAAGAGACTTAGTAAAATAGAAAGGTGTTAGGAAAACTATTGTTTGATTCACTGGTATTTGAACATATTATAGAAATGAGAAGGGAGGAAATGTTCTAGGTTTTCAAGTCAAGTAACTATAGTACCGCTTAATTCAAAAAGAAAGCACTCCACTTATACTCGACGTTAGGCTAAAATCAGATTGATGAATAAGCACTTACTTTTGGAATCCCAGCTAAAGTGTGGCCAGCAATTTTCACTGAGTTGAATACACACAGGCTGATTTCAGGGTGATGAAGGGAATTGGTCTTCTTTCACAGTATCTACAAACAGAGCTTGAATCCAGCTGACTAGAGCCTGAGAACATGCTAGGGCATTTCATATTCAATACACAGCCCTATAAAGGGAAGAAAAATGAGTCTTGTCCAAAACTCTTACCTCAGCACCCACTGGCAAAAGTAAAATGTAAGCTGGGGACCAGGTCTCTTTGAAGCTGATTTTTTAAAAACTCCCTAACGGGCCTCTGGTGGTTACAGATATTGATCGTCAGAAAGTAATCTGTTCAGGTTTGGGGGCATGCCAGTACAAATTGTGGAATGCATTCCTTCCTCTCCAAGGACATGTTGAGCTTTTTACATTGTCTATACTGGTTCACTTGTCAGCTGCCTACCCTATTTGACATGAATTATTTTCTACCTTTTGTGAATGTGTAGTTAAATATATTTAAAAAATAGTAAATTTTATTAATATAGAATCCTTAGCTTGAGTCAAAACATTCTTTTCATCTTTTTTAACCCTCATTTTTCTTCCATAATCATTATTTGATTCCCTCTGGCTGCCTGCTACTTATTTGTAGTAGTACCATTCATCCATTGAGACCTTTCCATCTGTCACACAGCTTTGCTTTCTTTCCCCAGAAGCTTTATTCTCCTACTATGCCGTGTTTACTTTTTTTTTTTCCCGTTTTTTCCCTTTTTTTGTCTTCTAGTTGAATTGAGCATTCTTTTGTGCAGGTATTTTCACCTTTTTGCTGTTATTGTTGTTATTTTAAAATTGTAAATCAGGCAAAATTATGCCGAATTAGATAAAAGTGACCCTCAGAAGGGGATGTTTGCTAATCTTCAAAGACTGAAATAATTTTAAAAAATTCATTATGTCTTTGTTTTGATATGTAAAGGTATAATTAGGGTAGATCCAATACAATTCTGACTGTTAAATGAAGTGATAGGAATTGTTTGAATCAGTATTTGCATATGGGTCAACAGTGATACTGATACGTTACTCTCCATGTGTACATTTATATTTTTACTATGTGTGAGTGTTGATTAAAAGCTTGTTTACTGTGAATTTCAATGCTTAGATGTACTTAAACATAAAATTAACTTTCTGGGTTAACTCAAATATAATTTCTTAGGTTTGCAGATGACCAAGACCATATTTCTCAAACTGCCATTGTTTTACCTGGTGCTGAACCCACTTCCTAAGCGGATATATACTAAGTGAAAGGGACAGCCTTTGCTGTCAAGGGCCTCACAGTCTGTTTGAGGCGGGGCCGAATACTTACTTTTCTCTTAAAGCATCCAGGGCATTAAGAATATATTTACTGAGATATGATAGATAATGTTAGGATCATACCTGGTTAGTATCAGGAAAGAAAAGAATTCTGAAGTATTTTACAGTAGTTTTTTAAGACGATCAGAAGATAAATGGAAGGATGATACTAGCAATCCAGAAAGTAGTAGGTAGAGAGATATATGGGAGGGGTGTAAGTAATTCAGAAATAGTGCAAACATTTTTTTGGAGAGAAATAAGAAATAAGAGATGTAACTGACAGCTGACTCTATCTCAATCCCTTGAACAATCAAAGATAATGAGTCAGAGTCCTTGCCTATAAGAAATTCATAATCTAGTAATGGATATAAGAGAAATATATAAATCATTTTATTAAAACCTGAAAGGCTATTAGAGATATACTGATTTTTTTTTCTTGAACTATGATAAAGTATCTTATTTTCAGGAGAAACTTTGCTTGGAGAAAAATATAAAAGCTATAGAGCATATAAAAAGTAACTGACTGAGGGCCTTGTAGAGAAACCAAAGTAGGAAGGTTTTGAAGAGCTAAGATCTTAGAAAAAGGAAAACATATTGAGGCAAAATTGACATTCTCTGCCACTATTGTCCTTGAGAGATTTGCCAGTTCCTAAACATTGTAAGATGGGAGTCCAAGAAATCAAGAAAAATAAGCAGAGATTTTTGCAGTTTCATAGTGCTGAGGAACAAAAATAGGAGATCAAGTCCTGCCAAGGAGAAGGGACCTTGAAAAAAAATTCTAGATTTAGAGTTGAGAATCCAGGAAGTCTATGTTCTAGGGGTAAGGGCAAATCAGAAATATACCAGATCTCACAAATTTTGAAACCCAGTCTCAAATCATCTCACACTTAACTAACTAGATGATCTGTTCTTCTCAAACTGCCTGCCTGGAAAAATATTATAACATGATACAGAGCCTTTAAATCTTTATATCTGAAATTCAACTGGCAAAAAAAAAAAAAAAAAAAATACACATCCTAGCAGATAGAAGAAAAATGAACAAAATCCCAGAAGAAATAAACAAATCAAAAAGAGCCACAGATCATGAAATATTGAAATTTAGGATACAGAATTTTAAAGTATATGCAATTAATGCTTTTAAGAATATAAAAATTCCCTGGAGTACTTCACACAGAATGGACTCAATAAATAGGAATCAGATGAAAATTATAGAATTTTAAAATAAAGTCACTGAAAACAAGTGTAAATATTTGATGGGAGATTGTCTAAGTGGGCAATATCTAACATAATCACTCTGTATTCCCCACTACATGGTACTGAAACTGGTATGTGGTGGGGTAGTCACTGTATTATTTGTTGAATGAATGGGTGTTTAAATGTGTACAGCCAAGTGTGCTTAAAAAAAATCACTGAAGTTAATCACTCAATATAAAAAAATTTGAAGAAAAGAAAGAAAGGGAAGAAAAAACAAAACCATTTAGAAAAAATAGAAAATTAAAAGCAAATTGTTAGACTAAACCTAACCCTATTGATTATCATACAAATTGTCATTTAAGTCCATAGTTAACTGACAATATAGTAATTGATAAAACAATTAAAACATGTATAAGTATGTAGAAAACTTAAAGAATAAATCAATTAAATTGTCCTAATTTCTATACCATATACTAGACTATAGAACAAGCCTCTTGGGAATCAGCAGACCTACACTGAAAGAAATACTAAAAGGATTCTTTAGGTAGAAGGTAAATATTATCAGGAAAAAAGGGCAAAGATGTATAAAGGATTAAAGTGCAATGAAAATGATGAAAATGTGGTTCTTTTAAAACGTTGTATACAACAAATGTATGCACTCTATATAATACATTAGAATGATAACACACATGGAGGAAGGTATTAAGTTAACCTTCTATGAACCTTTTCTAAGAACCTGTTCTAAGTAATTTGTTTATTTCCAGAAGGTCAGTTCAGTCAGTTCAGTCGCTCAGTCGTGTCTGACTCTCTGCGACCCCATGAATCACAGCACACCAGGCCTCCCTATCCATCACCAACTCCCGGAGTTCACCCAGACTCACGTCCATCGAGTCAGTGATGCCATCCAGCCATCTCATCCTCTGTCGTCCCCTTCTCCTCCTGCTCCCAATCCCTCCCAGCATCAGAGTCTTTTCCAATGAGTCAACTCTTCGCATGAGATGGCCAAAGTACTGGAGTTTCAGCTTTAGCATCATTCCTTCCAAAGAAATCCTAGGGCTGATCTTCTTCAGAATGGACTGGTTGGATGTCCTTGCAGTCCAAGGGACTCTCAAGAGTCTTCTCCAACACCACAGTTCAAAAGCGTCGATTCTTCGGCGCTCAGCCTTCTTCACAGAGAGCTATTAATTTATAGTTAAAACATTTGCTGTTAATATCTTTGGTAATCTCTTAAAGAAATGTTTAAACAATGTGTAACTAATAGAAGGGAAAACAGGGTAATAAAAAATGCTTAGCTCAAAAAAACAAGAAAGAAAAATAGCAACAACAAAATGGATAAACACAAAGCAAATGTAACATGGTAGGTTCATATTCAAATATATTAATAATTTTATTAAGGATAAACAGATTTAATTAAAAGACAAATGTCACTATAGGAAACAAAAATGCTATAATATGTAGTCCTTAAGAGACACACAATAAATAAAAGAACAAAAAAGGCAGAAGGCATGTATTAAAAACCGATTATAATTATTCTAATAAAAAGATAGTAGACTTTAAGGCAGTATATGTTTCTAAAGAATAATATTTCATAGTGATTAAAGGATCCACTAGGAAAATAAAACATTTCTAAATTTATATACAGATAATAATATAGCATTAATATAGACAAAGCACAAACTAAAAGGATTATAACCAGAATACAGTATTTCAGAATCATATTTGTAGATTAAACCCATTTCTCAAACTGATAAAATAAGGAGGTAAGAAATTAATATAACAGTAGAAAATATGAAAACCACAATTCACAGTATTACTTAATTAATCTATTTAAAATGTTGAATCCCCAAAAGCAAAATGTACATATTTCAATGAAGCAGTTTCAATACATTTTTCAAAGAACTGAACTCAGAATGTGTTCTCTAGCCATGGTGAAATCAAGGTTAAATTTATTTACAAAAGATATAATGAGAAAAGACCCAGATGTTTGGAAATTATGCACTATGCCTCTAAACTATAAGTCAGAGAAAATATGAAGGGAATTTTTTGATTTGAGCAATAATGAGAATAATATATTAAAATCTATTGGATGTGGGAATTCGCTGGGAGTCCAGAGGTTAGGATTCCATACTTGCACTGTGAGGGCCTGAGTTGAATCCCTGGTTGGGTAACTAAGATTTTTCAAGTTGTGCAATGTGCCAAGAAAAAAACAAACAAAGCCTATTCAATGAATCTAAACCCTGCTTAGAGAGAAATACATAGTAATAAAATGCATATATACAAAAAATCTGAAAATCAATATCCTTGGTAGCCATCTCAGGAGACTTGAAAAATAAAGTAACTAAATGCAAAGAAAGAAAGAAAGAAAAGTAAAGAAAGTGAAGTCGCTCAGTCGTGCCTGACTCTTTGTGACCCCATGGACAGTAGCCTGCACCAAGCTCCTCCGTCCATGGGATTTTCAAGGCAAGAGTACCTGAGTGGGTTGCCATTTCCTTCTCCAGGGAATCTTCCCAACCCAGGGATTGAACCCAGATCTCTCACACTGTAGACAGACGCTTTACCGTCTGAGCCACCAGGGAAGTCCAAATGCAAAGAAAGTAGCAGTAAAGAAATAATTGCAATATGAACCAAAATTAATAATGTAATAAGCAAATGCAAAATTGCAAAGTCAGCACAGCTAGGGGTTGGTCCTTTGGAAAGAATACTAGGACTTATAGCTTTCCAAGATTGGTCAAGAGAAAAAAAAAAGAAGATATAAGGTACCAATACTAGGAGCATAAAAAGAGATCCTGATAATATGAATGATCAATCTTAATAATATGAGCATTATGTCAATAAAATTAAACATGTATATATGAAATTCAAATTCCTGGGAAACTTCTACTTTTCAAACTAGATACAAAAACTAATATAAATATGTATATATAGTATTATATCTATTAAATAAACTGAACCTATAATTTAAAACCCTCCTAAGAAGAAAACTCTAGGCCTAGATAATCTTAACCGTAAAGAAAGACATAACAACCTTACACAAACTTTTCCAGTGTAGATAAAGATGGAACACTTTCTATCTCATAAATATGTATTTTAGGAGACTGCCATAAAATTTATACTCAAAACTAACAAGTACTTTACAAGAAAAAGCAATCCTTTATTAAGATAGAGAAAAATTCTTAAACTAGTGTACGCATATAAAGTCCACCGACACATGAAAATTTTAAAACACAACAAAAAATGTTTATTTCAAGCAATGTTGTTCAATATTCAAATATTAAACTGTGTATTTTACTCTATTAACCATATAAAGGATAAAATCATATGATATACAAAAGGTGCAGGAAAACATTTAAAATTTCACACTGATTAATGATAAAAACTGTTAGTAACCTCAGAAGAGAAAAGCACTTTCTTAACCTAAGGCACTGATTCATTGGAAAAGACCCTGATGCTGGGAAAGATTGAAGGTGGGAGGAGAAGGGGATGACAGAGGATGAGATGGTTGGGTGTCATCACTGACTCAATGGACATGAGTTTGAGTAAGCTCTGGGAGTTGCTGATGTACAGGGAAGCCTGGCATACTGAAGTCCATGGGGTTGCAAAGAGTTGGACATGATTGAGTGACTGAACTGAACTGAACAAAGGCTTCAGCAAAACTTAAAATATTGGGGATAATAAATTGTCTACTAAGGTTCAACATATTCAATCTAGATCTAGATGATCTAGTGCTAACTAGATATACTTTCACAATGCATGATATGTGTACCAAAGTATGTAAAAGTAAAAAGACATTATAATAAGTTCTAACTGGAAACAATGCAAATGCCTATGTGCTGTAGAATAGACAAATTGTGATGTGTGATGTATTTGTAAATATTTTAAGATAAATGTTGATAAAATAAGAGAAAATGAGCAAACTAGTATATGGTTGAAACCCACAAACATAATACTGAGCAAAAGAAGCAAGACACAAAACAATTAAAAAAAGCAAGACACATGGTAAATTTACTTTGAAATAGTTAATCAAAATGTATTCTTATGATTTTTTCACTTTCCTGAATATATGTTTATTATGGACTCAATTGTATTCCTTCAAAATTCTTACGTTGGAACCCTAACCATCAATGTGTTCGTATTTGGAGGTGGGGTGTTAGGGAGATAATTGGGTTTAATTGAGGTCATGAGGGTGGTGGCCTCAGGATGGGATAAGTATCCTCATAAGAGACCAGAGGGCTTTCTGTGTCTCCCTGCCATGTTAGGACATGGCAAGAAAGTCAGCATCTGCAATCCAGAAGAGAGTCTTCTTTAGAATCTCAATAGGCTGATAACCCTTATCTCAGAATTCTGGCCTCCAGAACTATGAGGAAATAAATGTCTGTTCTTTAAGCCCACTCTGTCTATGGTATTTAGTTATGGCAGCCTGAGCTAACTAAGACATATTTTACTTCTATAAAAAATTTACTTAGAAAGTAGAAAAATATATTCTGACAAGATTTAGGAGTGGTAGAAAGGTACAAGTATTGGCAAGGAGCAGATATATTTCTATATATTTCTATATCATAGAAATAATACTTTGACTAATTCTTTAAGAAAGAGCACAAGAAATATGAAGTAGAGAGGAATCTCTCTACTTAGAAATGAGTGATGGTACAGAACTAGGGATGTCAGCTTAGAACTTTATATTTTATATGCATGAAATATACAATTGCTATAAATTATTATACCTGAGTAGGAGCTGTCCATGAAGAAAGGACTGGATGCACACTGGAGACAAGGACATCTCATGGAGCACTGCTATAACAGTTCAAACACAATGTTGATTCTGTTGAGTTTACTCTGTATAAATAATTTTGATTTATGTTCTGTATAGATCTTTGGTGTTTGTTTTTAGAAATCACTTTATACCTTTGCTCTGTGTCCTATTTAATGATCCCAAAGTACTTTATAATAATATATATCTCCTTGATATAATGGACATTTCCTTGAGAACTAAGAAATTGTCAAAATTACAAGGACATTGTTAATATTTAAGCTCTTAGGACCCTAACTGAGAATACTATTGCTATTAGAAACTAGGTTATTTTTTTAATGTTTCAGTTTTATAGAAATGTTTCAGTTTCTTTAATTAATTTTTATTACAGTATAGTTGCTTTATTTTTTAAATTTTATTATTATTTTTTTACTTTACAATATTGTATTGGTTTTGCCATACATCAACATGCATCCACCACGGGTGTACATGTGTTCCCCAGCCTGAACCCCCCTCCCACCTCCCTCTCTGTACCATCCCTCTAGGTCATCCCAGTGCACCAGCCCCAAGCTTCCTGTATCCGGCATCGAACCTGGACTGGCGATTCATTTCTTATATGATATTATACATGCCATTCTCCCAAATCATCCCCCCCATCCCTCTCCCACAGAGTCCAAAAGACTGTTCTATACATCTGTGTCTCTTTTGCTGTCTCACATACAGGGTTGTCATTACCATCTTTCTAAATTCCATATATATGCATTAGTATACTGTATTGGTGTTTTTCTTTCTGGCTTACTTCACTCTGTATAATAGGCTCCAGTTTCATCCACCTCATTAGAACTGATTCAAATGTATTCTTTTTAATGGCTGAGTAATACTCCACTGTGTATATGTACCACAGCTTTCTTATCCATTCATCTGCTGATGGACATCTAGGTTGCTTCCATGTCCTGGCTATTATAAACAGTGCCGCAATGAACATTGGGGTACACGTGTCTCTTTCAATTCTGGTTTCCTCGGTGTGTAGGCCCAACAGTGGGATTGCTGGGTCATATGGCACTTCTAGTTCCAGTTTTTTAAGGAATCTCCACACTGTTCTCCATAGTGGCTGTACTAGTTTGCATTCCCACCAACAGTGTAAGAGGGTTCCTTTTTCTCCACACCCTCTCCAGCATTTATTGCTTGTAGACTTTTGGATCGCAGCCATTCTGACTGGCGTGAAATGGTACTTCATTGTGGTTTTGATTTGCATTTCTCTGATAATGAGTGATTTTGAGCATCTTTTCATGTGTTTGTTAGCCATCTGTATGTCTTCTTTGGAGAAATGTCTATTTAGTTCTTTGGCCCATTTTTTGATTGGATCGTCTATTTTTCTGGAATTGAGCTGCAGGAGTTGCTTGTATATTTTTGAGATAAGTTGTTTGTCAGTTGCTTCATTTGCTATTATTTTCTCCCATTCTGAAGGCTGTCTTTTCACCTTGCTTATAGTTTCCTTTGTTGTGCAGAAGCTTTTAATTTTAATTAGGTCCCATTTGTTTATTTTTGCTTTTATTTCCAATATTCTGGGAGGTGGGTCATAGAGGATCCTGCTGTGATGCATGTCAGAGAGGGTTTTGCCTATGTTCTCCTCTAAGAGTTTTATAGTTTCTGGTCTTATGTTTAGATCTTTAATCCATCTTGAGTTTATTTTTGTATATCGTGTTAGAAAGTGTTCTAGTTTCATTCTTTTACAAGTGGTTGACCAGTTTTCCCAGCACCACTTGTTAAAGAGATTGTCTTTTCTCCATTGTATAGTCTTGCCTCCTTTGTCAAAGATAAGGTGTCCATAGGTGCATGGGTTTATCTCTGGGCTTTCTATTTTGTTCCATTGATCTATATTTCTGTCTTTGTGCCAATACCATACTGTCTTGATGTCTGTGGCTTTGTAGTAGAGCCTGAAGTCAGGCAGGTTGATTCCTCCAGTTCCATTCTTCTTTCTCAAGATTGCTTTGGCTATTTGAGGTTTTTTGTATTTCCATACAAATTGTGAAATTATTTGTTCTAGCTCTGTGAAAAATACCATTGGTAGCTTGATAGGGATTGCATTGAATCTATAGATTGCTTTGGGTAGTATACTCATTTTCAGTATATTGATTCTTCCGATCCATGAACATGGTATGTTTCTCCATCTATTAGTGTCCTCTCTGATTTCTTTCATCAGTGTTTTATAGTTTTCTATGTATAAGTCTTTAGTTTCTTTAGGTAGATATATTCCTAAGTATTTTATTCTTTTCGTTGCAATGGTGAATGGAATTGTTTCCTTAATTTCTCTTTCTATTTTCTCATTTGTTGTGTTAGTTTCCACTCTACAGCAAAATTAATCAGCCACACGGGAAGGAAGTCCAAAGGGGAGGGGATATATGTATATGTATATGTATATGTATATATATCCCCTCCCCTTTGGACTTCCTTCCCATTCAGATCACCACAGTACATCAAATAGAGTTCCCTGTGCTATGCAGTATGTTCTCAATAGTTATCTATTTTATGCAATAGTATCAATAGTATATCTATCAATCTATCTATCTATCTATATATCTATCTATCTATCTCAATCCCAATCTGCCAATTCCCCCATCCACCCCTTTTTCCCCTTGGTATCCATACATTTGTTCTCTATGTCTGTATCTCTATTTCTGCTTTGTAAATAGGATCATCTGTTGAAGTAGACATCTATCTTGAAGATTTGGTCACTATGATTATTGCCATTGTCCTTAATGTGTGTGGAAGCACACAACAGAGGAAACCTAGAACTCTGAGCAATAAAAAGATGTATTTGTCCTAGAACAGAAAAATTTAGGGGCACAAAGGAGTCCTATAAAAGTTTTATCAAAGCTGCCTGGAGGTAGAACTGAATTAGTAGAAAGTTGACTTGATATGTCTAAGTTAGAGGTATGTTGACTTCTTAAAGTATTTCTATGGTTTCTACAATGGTGATGGCCTTTGCTGATAAGATTCTGACAGATAAAATAAGGTGATATAGGATTTATTTAATAATAAGACTATGAAAACGTATAGATATGAAGAATGCCTGAAAACAGGAGAAAGCTAGAGATCTCCTTGTGGTAAGTGTTGCTTTCCTGACTTTCAAGTTCCTTACACAAAAATACTTAATAACCAATTCATACCTTCCAGAATGAGGACCTATCACATTCTTTAAGCAGCCAACTCTGAGTCTTTCTAAGCACAGGTAGAGAGCTGAAATAAATCTTTCTGATTATGTAGACTTTCAGCATTCTCCTGGGGAAATTCTGTAGAATGACTTGAATTAGAGGTCAGTTGGAGGCACTGAGTGGATCTGACCATCCTAAGTAGAATTTGGCTTCAGACCTGAAGTCCTGTCCCCAGTGTGATCATTTATTAGGCACAATATGTCAATATAACCTGGGTCAGCTGACTAATTTCTTCCCACCGTGGTAGATTCACCTGTCTGTCCAGCCAGGAGATTGACTGTCACAAAAAGGCATTCAATGAAGATTTGTTAAATAATTGAACAAGTCTGGCAAAATGATCATGGAATATATCTTCCTAGGAAGGAAACTGAAGGCTGTGAAGACACAGTTGATGTTTTCATGCCTTTTTCCAATCTAAAGTCATTTTTTTTTGATAGGTAAAGGGAATATGCTATCAAGAAAGAAAAATTTACAATATTATTTTTGTGGTCCATGGATGATGGTTATAGAGTTCTTCTTAGAACACAAGGAAGAGTATATTTTGCAATAGACTCACTGGTCTGATTTTAAAAAGTTAACCTTTGAGAAAGATAAATAATTCTAATGAATATTTTGAAAAC
The DNA here is from genome assembly GCF_019923935.1 of Bubalus bubalis. NCBI lineage: Eukaryota > Metazoa > Chordata > Mammalia > Artiodactyla > Bovidae > Bubalus > Bubalus bubalis. Next base: position 52,265,520 of record NC_059166.1, read on the forward strand.
TGGATACTACTCAGTTTAATAAGCACAATAATATACATATTAATGAAATCATAGAAATAAGTATATATAACTTATACAGCCTAGTAAATAAAAAGTATGAAAATACATCAAGTGCTCAGTAATTCCAAGGAAGAAACAACAAAGGAAAAGATCAGGACAAAGAATAATGAATAATTTTTGCAGATATTTATACATATGCAATTGGAGAAGGAAATGGCAACCTACTCCAGTATTCTTGCCTGGAGAATCCCAGGGACGGGGAAGCCTGGTGGGTCACTGTCTATGGGGTCACACAGAGTTGGACACGATTGCAGTGACTTAGCAGCATACATATGCAATCACATATATACACATACAAATGGCACATATGCATATATGCATATGTCATAATCAACCATATTTTATATATAATGTTAAAATAACTAAAGTAATATAATATTATTGGTATGACCAAAACTGATTTGTTTGCACTTATGAATTGGGCTTCCCTGGTGGCTCACATGGTAAAGAATCCACCTGCAATACAGGAGATGCAGGTTCAGTCCCTGTGTTGGAAAGATCCCTGGTAGAAGGAAATGGCAACTCCAGTATTCTTGCCTGGAGAATTCCATGGACAGAGGAGTCTGGTGGGCTACAGTTCATGGAGTTGCAAAGAGTTGGACATGACCGAGTGACTAACACACACAAAGGCTTATAAGTAAGTGGATGACCAAAACTTTTTTATAAGAAACATATAACTTGCAGCATTTGACATTGAAAAAGTATGTTTATATGTAACTTCGTATATGTGTGTATGAATCCACAGACTGGCCAAAAGGAAAGTATGTCTTAAACTTTCCTATTATCAATAATAAGGCTGGTCCAATGGCAGAGTCAGTGATGAAAAATGGCCCCATTGTTATATACGAAAATTCTAATTACATTTGGTGTGTCTTTACTCTCATAGTTTCTCATAAGAGTGAGAAAGCAGTGTGATAAATTCTACTGTTCTTGAATAAGAACTTTTACATAAAGTAGAAGTCAAATCAACTTTGAGAGAAAATCATATTTTTATATTAGAATTTTAAATAGTGAGATGATTATATAGCCAAATATGATAACCTTACAATTCCAGTTAGTAAAGTTTAGGAAGTTCAGAGAAATATATAATTCCATGTTCAGGCTCTCTAAATATGAATACAGTTAAAAATAATGATGGGTTGAAAAAAGAAATTTTGATTTAGAAACTTGTAAAAATTAATAAATTTTTTGGGGTCTGGTTCTTTGTTGCTGTGCTGGCTTTTTCTAGTTGCAGTGAGCAGGGGCTACTATATAGTTGCACAGCACAGGCTTCTCCTTGTTGTGACTTCTTTTGCTGCAGAGCACGCGTTCTAGGACACAAGGGCTTCAGTTGTTGTGGGTCGTGGGCTCTAGAGCACAGGCTTAGCAGTTGCAGTTCAGGCTTTAGTTGATCTGCGGCATGGGAGATTTTCCCGGATCAGGAATCGAACCTGTGTCTCCTACATTGGCAGATGGAGCAGAAATGATTATTATCATAATCTGACAAATAAAGAAACTGAGACTTAAGGTGATTTTGTAATTTGTACACTCAGTAACCAGTAATCTGTAGGTGATAGTGGTGTATCACTGAAATTGTTGAAAATCAAACTATTCTGAATTGTAGCTCTGGGAAACAAAGAACTAGAAACCAACTCAAGATGGCCTGTGTGCCTTTTAGAAGGTTGGCAGTAAATGTGGCACCAAACTCTGGATCCAATCAAATGTTTGGTACTGTCCAACCTTCCATATGGTTGGGAGGTCTGGATCTGTCACAGATGTCGCAGGCAGCTTCCCGCATCACCTGCAAGACATATGTGACAAAAATGGGAAAGCAAGATTACTAAAAGTATGTCTCCAGCTGGGCCTGTAGCTGTGAAGCAAAGATCAGCACAGCAGCAAGCATGGGAACTGGGCAGACATGGGAGGTGGTTCACTTTAAGGCCCTGAGTCAGCTGCTCAACAGTGAACTGAAATAGGGCACTGCAAGAAGGCAGGGCTGGCAGAAGAAAAGCTCCAAGGACACACTGAATCGCAACTTCTAACAATGTGGCATGGCTGTGCAAACAACATTAGACAGGCCAAACTTAAATGCAAAAAATCAAAGACTGAGTGACTCATTTTGGGCAAATGTGTCTGGCAGCCTAGAAGGAGGAAAGGCAGGGCTGCAAGTACAATATGCTCTACAGACAGAGGAGAGAGTCCCAGCCCAAAGACACTTTCCATGTGTACAAAGTGTGGAAAATCTGAGACATGCACTGGGCTCTTCAGCCACATTCTCACCCTTGGAAAGCAATCAGCCAGCAGAAAAAAATCTCCAATTTAAATGATGGCAAAATGTATGCTTGGAATTATCTGACCAAATTAGCAACTGAGATATTCTAGGGACTTAATTTGCACATTGAGTTTTAATAGTATTTTATTTGTATAGCAGATTATATAACCAAAAATGTTAATGGGAAAATGATTTTATTTGACTGGGAAATTGGCACTCTGGCTAATTGTCTGAAAAGGAGCCAATTTTAAAATTCAGATGCTGTTTGAATGAATTGGGATTGGCTGAATTAGGATTTATTGTGTAAAAGACACAGTTTTTAAAAATAGCCTAAGGAAAGAAAAGAGGGCTCAATGAACTAAGTTTGTTCATTAGTTCATCAAACTAAGTTTGTGTACTTCATCATGTTCTGGGATGAATTTCAGGGTGGAACAAATGAGACCATCAGAGAGGACTGTTGTGGTGGGGGTAGGGGTGGAAGATGAATAAATGCTCTGAGATGGGTATGCAATATAGGTGTGTATGTGTTCAGAGTAAATAGAAGAGTGGCTTGTCATCTGTCTGCCATTTAGCCAAATAGCAAATCTCTACTAAAACATTTGATTACCTTTTAATAAATGACTTCCAGTTTTATATGCTTATTTTATGCAGATTAGGATTCAGTTGCCACACATATTTAGGAATGGCTATGTTTTCAGTATGGTATTTAGAGTACTTGAAACATTAAGAAGATTCAAAGTCTGCAATTAATGATGGTGATGGCTTTTCTTATTATGAAATGTATTAGCTGTAGCTGACCAAAACTAAAAAAGAAACAAGACTGAGGGGCAGTTAATTTTATCGGAGAAAGCTTTGCTAATAAAAAAACTTTTAATTGTTTTTAGAATATCCCCATTCTTAGCCAGTTGTAATGATCTTATGCTTGCTTAATCCCACCCCCTTTTCTTGAAGAAGCACAGGCCTTGTAACAGTCAAAATTGCCCTCTCTATTCACGAGGGTACAAGCCCTTCTTATTACATGCCTTCAGGATATGGTGAGCACAAGATTTCCCTAGAAAGCCAGGCCTTTTCTTCTCCACCCCACCCCCTATCAGCCCTACTTCTTAAGACAACATCTTCAAGTTGCCATAGACCAACTGTGAGTGTTAAATGAATGTCTTTGACAGGAGCTAAGTCTTTTGGGCATTGAAATAAGGTTTTCTCCCTCTTTTGGCATGTGAAGATTGAGAGTGTGCTTTGACACCAGTAGCAGAGGATGTGAGCAAAGCAACTTTCAGAACATCAAAAGTGTCAGCAGAAGAAAAAATCAGCACAAGTAGAAAGCATCAAGGTAATTTTCCCACCTCTAGTATTCCATGAAGTCAGTCAGCTTATTGCCACTCTTGGCCGACGAAGCCTCCTTCTCTGTTGTTAAATGCCACATAACTGTCTGTCAGCCTCTAGGGCTGTTCCGTTCTCTTATATAGAAACACAAAAGTGGAAACAAAAGCAGCAATGTATTGAGCTCAAGTAAGATGAAAAAAAATGTCCTGCTTCATTCACAAATATATATTTTGTGGGTATTTTCCACAAATATCATAGCCAGAATTTCTATTACATTTATCAAATTTCTTCAAGAGATGAAAAAATCCATTGCTATGTGGAGAGGTGTTTCTCCTATTTTTATGTTGTTTTTATTTTAGATTTGGAACTGAAAAAATATGGTTATACTTCTGCATTTTTGAATGTATTAAAGATTTCATTGCTAATGCTAAAATTTCTTAAAGTTGTTATTAATATATGATATATCCAAATGAAAGTATTCTTATCATAAGTGTAGAACTGGTGAATTATTTCCAATTGCACATCCATGAAGCCAGTACCCAGGTTAAGCAACAGAAACTTACTCATGCGAAGTTTTCCAATAGTTGCATTTTCCAAATGCTTTCATTTCAGTGGCTTTTCAAATCTTGAGAAAAGAAAAAAACTATCTCCTTAGAACGCCAACACCTGTACTCAAGCATTCATTTTTCTCCATATATTCTCTAATAGCATCATCAAATATTTTTATTAATGTTTAATTCATTGCACATAGCAACCTGTATAACTATAGGGAAGGACATAAATTAGCATTGCAGAGTATGAACATTTGCTACATGGCAAAACTGTTCTTTTTGGCAACCATTTTGCATTTTTAAAGCCACAAGCACCCTGCTTAACAGAACTCCAAACAGAGAAACAGCAAAGTGAGGGGAAGGTGCTAAATGATGAAGGGCTGAGGGGTTAAAATCATCGCTGGATGATTTCACCACTGTTGCCCCATATTCATGCTCTCAGCAAATGAATGAGGAGAGTTCCATGTGGGATTACACACTTGCTGGGAATGGCTGAGAATCCTTCTGCTCTGCTGGAGTTTGTAAGTAGTTTCTAAGAACTGATTTCTGCGCAAGTGAAATTGATTGGGTTGTTGTATTTTTCTTCTGGCAAGAACTGTTTTAATCTCTGCATATCCCTCTCCCTGTTCTCTTTGGTTGGCTTGATGATAAAACCTTCTGCAAGATCCAGACACATGTCGTCTCTTCTGTGAAGGCTTCCTGATTACCCTGCCTTGGCCCCTCTTAGATTATGTGGCATTGTCTTCACCAACAACTTGTACAATGTCTCAGAGTCATAGTAAACACTTAGTCTCTGCCACTCATTCATGCACTAAGTTGTGAGCTTCTACAGGGCACAGACTATATCTTTCCAACTTCGTATGTTACTGTCTTGCACTGTTTTACTTACACTGCTGCTGCTTCAAATCTGAACATAAATGGAAACTCAGTCCCAGGTGTGAAAGTCCACAGGCAGACATCTAGGTAGGTGAGACCACCACAGACCATCATCATCTAGAGTTCTCTACCATCATCAGAGTTGTTTCTTTAGATTGACTTACTTATTGTTTAGTAAGCAACCCACTACCAAGCTCCAGATGAGCAACCACCCACCCAGACTGTCTTGTTAAGCATCATAATGAATGGAGACAGAACTTGCTATTAAACTGTCTTCTTAAAAAAAAATGTATTCTAGAAAAATAACTGGATTTTGTGAGGAAAGAGTAAAATAAAAGTCCACATTCTTCTTAATCATTTTTAGTTGACAAACATGTCTTTTCCTTCTTTTTTTTTTTGAATAAAAAGCAAGCAATGAGAATAATACAAACTACAGCCATATTGAAATCATCAAAAGACAAGGTAAAGGAAGGGAGTGACTCTAGCTCATTGCTCTTCCTTGGAGTCTTAGGTGGCCTCCATCTTTCTCTTTTTGAGGTCAATCAGAGATGCCTTTCTCGTTTCTTCACTCTGTCTTTAAAAATTTTATTTTCCAGAGGATGGATGGTTGTATATGATAATAGTATCTCCTCTGAAAAGTATATTACAATTTTATTGGTAAATCATACATATTCTACTGCTTAGAAATAGTATAAACTTATATGATAATTTGAATACATTCAAATAAATATAGATATATTTAGTCATGCCTTGACTTTCCAATACCAGAAGTACTGTGTACAAAGCAGACTACCAGGGTTTAATTCTGACTCCCACTTAAAATGCATTTGCTCTTGGGCAAGTTATTTAACCTTTCATCTATATAATTGGGATAATAAAATACATCTCTCAGGTTGTCATGAGAATTAAATGTGTCAGTGTATGTAAAGCTCTTATAAAAATGCATGGCACATGGTAAATGTTTCATAAATGTTAGCCATTATGTAATAATAACTATCATTATATTATATATAATATGCTAGCACTGATAATAAATAATTAAAAACAAAAGGGACATGAGATATCAAAATGAAACATTTGAGCATTATGAATAAGAATGGATCTGCCTATAGTTAACAGCTAGCTTTTTCAATTTCTTGAATAATATTAAGCAAAAAAAAATGTTTTCTTTATTCGAGAAACAGGAACAACAGTTGTCAGTAAGAGCAGAATTCCTATATTGTTCTTTGTTATTTTCCTATCTTATAACCAGGTATGGCTAATAGCTACTCAGATATTAAGTATGTAAATACTGTATTAAACAACTATTATTTCAGTGGACTATACAAAAGAATATCATTCAATGATATTCTGTGTCCATTGGTAGAATATTTTTGTATTATAATTAATGAACTTACTGTACATTGGTAAATTTTACAATTATGCTTTTTAACACAGTGATAATAAAGATAGCATAATCAAGATCATGTCTCTGTTAAAAAAGGAGCTAAGTAATATATGGTTCTCAGATTATTTTGTGACTTTCAAAATAATTTTGACAGCATTAGTGGTTTGGAGTTTTTGGCCACAACGTCTTGCCCATGTCTTTTTTTTTCCCCCCTGAACTTTCTTTCTTCATAGTTTTCAGATACAATAATTTGCTTTCCAAATAGGGATGTGAAGACCATATATCAGAATAATTCTGGGTGATTTTTTCCAGAGAATATTTCTGGTTACAAGAAGGAGATGCTTCACTTGCACTGCACCATATGAAATGTAGTAACACCAAAATACTTTGATGAAACCTACAGATAAACCTTATACAATGGTGAATAACGTAGTAATTATATGTTGATTTATAATGACATATAATGACTATCCAAGAAGCATCCGTTCCTAGTACAGAAATAATGATATTAAGCAGAGGTAATCCTCATTTCATAGTTTTAAAAACAGACACTGTGATAAAATTTTCTGAGATTAAAAACAAATTTAAATATACTTATTTAAAATGTTTATCTTCATAGTCTTTTCTGGAAAGTGCATACAATACAAATTTTCACCTCACATGGTTTTCATCTCATGCAAGTTTTGCATTAAGAACATTTGAAAGCAAACAGTAATTATTATTAACCTTTGGTCAGAATCTGGAGGTAATAAGCCATGTTTAAATCTTTATAGGAGCTGAAGTAACTAAGAGACATCTTAATTAGGATACTTTCATTGTGTAGTTATGTATGTTGATTTTTAAAATATTTATTTTTCCAAAAGGGAGAAAAAAAGAGATATGTGCAAGCAGACTGAAGCAATAGAACAACGTGTTTACATAACTAATAATCTTTCAAATAAATTTGCTCCCAATAGGAGCCCAATCAGATATCTGAAAAGGTGAAATCACATTGAGCCAGTTCAAGGTGTGTGTATGTGTGTGGGGGGATTTGGTATCACTGCAACTGGGACTAGATCATTATTGTTGATGACAAGTGACTATTATTTTGACTGAGAATATCATTATGTATTATATTGCTTAAATTGCTAACCTTTTAATTTAAGTTATATCAGTTTCAAACCTGGGGGTTGTTATGTTTGCTTTTGGTCATAGCTAAAACTCTTACTGTTTTTCTGGGAACCACGTCTTCGGCGCTTTTTCTGCCCTCCCTCTCCTGCCTCCCTTTTCCTTGAAGTGTTTCTTTTGTTTGTCTCCATTACACCCGCACGCAGGAACACAGTGTTTCTGCACAGTGGGAGTTGGCAATCTCCAAAGAGGCTTTCCAGCATTGCTTTTTAGACTGAAATCATTACAATCTTCAATAGCTACTTGGATTAAAAAAAAAAAAAAAGAAAGAAAGAAACTAGCACATTATTATTCTTAAAACCGTCTCAATGTATAAAGAGGCTATTTGCTTGGTCTTCCCACATCTTCCCCTTCTCTCCCTCCTCTGGCAACCCCTGCTCACCCTGCCCCTTGTCTCTCTGGATATGTTTCCTTCACACTCAAGTTTAGTTTGCAAGGACCTGATTCACTAATTCTATTCAAATTAAGCATACAAATGCATTTTTCCCTATTGTTTCTGAATATTTTTGCACTGCTTATGCGAATGATATAGTCAGATGTATCTTACGTTTACTTATACTTAAATTATTACCTTGAAGAAGGTGAAATATACTAGCACTAACCCATGATACTGTTTTCAAACCCAAGAGCTATTAACATGAATTAATAGGAAAGTTACTTTAGCAATAATCTTGCGAGTAATTTTTAAGTAGGTGGGAGTTCTAGTTTATCCATGTGTCAAGAACTCCATTTTTACTCCGGGTCCTGAGTGTCTGAATGTCTCCTTTTAACCAGTAGTGACATTTGTTTATGTAGATGCCCACGAGTGACCCTAAGTGCACAGTGGAAGCTCAGGGCTTGAGGAGCTGTTTGCAGTGCCTTCACCCTGTGAAAGGGATTATCGTATGTGAACACTAATATTTCCAACAGAGGCTTGTTTAGTGTCTTCACAGGATTTATTTGTTCTTTTTGGTGAGCATAACTATAAATAATAAAAGGGAATGGCCTGAATAAAAGGGAGGCTAATTTATGCACTTTATCAAAACAGCATAACCAGTTTATATCCTGTACCCCATCCAGATGAATGGATATTCAAATAAAATCAAAATAACATAATGTTTTTCATTGTTAGGTAAATGGAAAAAACACACTAAAAAAGAAAAGATAACAAACCTGTAGTAATTTATTATGTATGTTTCTTATTCTGATGTATTTTAAAATAAGTGCTCAACTAAATGAATTAGGGTGTATGTGTTCTTTTTAAAGCTACAGTGCTCCAAGAGTTCCCCAGAGGATGATGTCAGTCACTAATGCTCCTCCATTCTTCTACCTCTGGTCATTAGACATCAAATATTACAATCAGTAAAGAGTTAGTGATTTTTTTTTCTTTGTTCATGCTGTTTTTTACCCGTAGTATACTCTGATCTTCAGATTCCATTAGAAATAATTGGTGGAAATTATGAGCACAGAAGTCAAAAAATTTCTGTTATTATGAGGTAATAACAAAGACTTTTGTTAGGTTTTAATTTTACCTCTCAGAGTTTTTGTTCAAGAGGAACAAATGCAAGTTTACTTAAAATTGGATTCTTAGAATACAATTCACCAATATATTTTGTTTCAAATTGTGTTTATAATTCAAGATCTAGATTGAATAACATTTGTTCATGAAACTTTTTTGAGCTATCTTGGACAGACTTCTGCCTTCTTTGAAACTCTATGACCCAATGATTGTACATTTCTCATAGCACATGTTAAGCTGCTTCTTGCATCATAAATATTTGTGTAATATTTCCTCTCTCCTATTGTTTCTAAATTCCTTAAGGAATAGTATAACATTTTCTTTTTCATTTCAAGCTCCTCTAAATTCCTCACTCAGTACTTTGCACACTGATACCTTGGAACATATGACTAAAAGATAGAAAATGACTGTGGTTTAGGATCCCTTCTGTGTGTCACTTAACTTCCTATGTCTGTACACCCATTAGAAAAATAGCAGTTATGGCATTTGGCCTAAAAGATTGATATAGGAATAAATCAGCATTTTTTCAGATACAGAACAAAAAATATTTAATATCTAAACACATTTTTAATATGGAAATGTTACAGGTGAAATTTTCTTATTGAAAAAATAGTCATGAGAAATTTAGTCATAGCTTGTCTTTCTCATGTTCTGCCAATAGGGCTATAATGTTAAATAGTGTGAATAGTTCAACTTCAGTATCATGTCTGCAAATTATAGCTCTCCAAAATGCACCAATTGCTCAAAAGGTTATGAATGATGTCATTTGCACCCATATAGGGAAAGGCTCTTGCCTGACTTTTTAGATCTATTTACAGAGATCCAAAATGTTCTGCCTATTTGTTTATCTAAAATATGTTCCTTCGTGAATGCCAGAAAGGAATTGCTACTGTAATCCCAGGTATCAATTTGCTTCCTGTAGGATATTGCCTTATGATCCCTGCTCAGTCTCCTTTTATTTTTTTATAATCCCAAACCCTAGAGGCATCATTTCAGCCTAAGTCAGTGATTTAGAGGCTCTCATACTTTTATTTATAAATGTGTATGCCATAAAAAGTTACATAGCCCAGAATATAATGAAAACTGGTCACAAAATTTTCCTTCAAAAATCACAAACATGTTCTAGTAAATATAGCTTTTACCCAGCCATTTATTTTCTTGGTACTGGAGTAGCTGCCTGCATATGTCTGCTCTAGGTTCAGATCCATGTTAGCATATAGGAATCTGGTTTTTGTGAGTCGTGCAACACTTTCAGCGTTTCATTTAATAGGTTGTTAATTTTCTCAGTTACTCTTTCTGGGAAAATCCAGGCCAAATGTAAGACCTAAAAGAGTTGCCTTTGGGCTGGACATACAAAAATAGGTGCAATGAGGTAATGATGGAGGACCAACCATTAGACTATGAGGGCCAATGCAGTGAACTAACCTTAATTAAGGGTCCAGAACCTCAGCAACTACTTTACAAATATTATCTCACTTCCATACCCAAGCAACTCCAGGTAGTAACTAGTAAGAGTCAAATCAAAAGTTGAACACTGGTCTGCCAGATTTCTTTGCCTGGTTGGAAGAGTTTTTCCTGAAGTCATTTTTGGCCAGCTGCTTCCAGGAAATGGAGAAAGGGTTTTGACTATTTAGAGTTAGAGACTATTCTGCAGATACAACTTCATTTGCAAATGAACAATTGGAGAATGCCCAAGTAATAAAAGCAGGGCTTTAACAGAGGGAGGGGAAGAAGAAAGAAAGAAGGGAAGAAAAGAAGGAAAGAGGAAGAAAGTAGCACAGAAAAGAGCAAAAGAAAAGGATGAAGGGAGAATGGGGGAAGGGGAAGGAAAAGTAAAGAATTCCAACAAATTCTTTAAAATGTCCTTTTTTTTTTTGGTTGAGATAGGTTAAATAAGACCTACTGTTTTTGATTTAAATACATTAGTTTCAATTGAAGCACTCACGCTGACATAATAGAAGTGTTTTAAGGTAATGAATCATTATTTTAAAGGTCACCAATTAAACTCTTTCCCCTGAATAATTTTCCACCTGCCATTCTGCAGGTGGACAGCCCCACATGTACAGCTTTATCCACTTGGGCTGTAGTCTCCGATGGTGCCAACATTTAGGTGGAAACAAACATACTTTCAGGACCCTCTATCTGTGGCTAAATTGTCACTCAGAGATATTTAGATATGTCTGCATTAGAAGTATCAATAGCTTTCTTTTTCCCAGTTTTCATGCGATTCTAGGATATGTCCCAGAGAAACCGGCAGCAGATGAAAGTAATCTGTTTTCTATCCTATCTTGGGGACTTAATTTTGCATTTTATTCACATACATGCTTTTAGGGTAATATTTGTCTTATACTATTTATTGTAGTTCAGGTTTTTCTTCTCTTATGCTGATAAGCAGGGCCCAGAGATGAGACTGGCATGGCTTTTTGTGCAGAAGCCTAGAGACGCCTAGGTCAAGCTGGAACATAGCTGTGGGCCTCAGCAAGGAGAACCCAGTTGGTGAGACTGAAGAGAACAGTTCTACAAGGGGGACCTCAACCAAAAAGCTAATATAGGGATGAAATTAGGGGCAGATCTAAGTTTTGTGGCATCAAAAGCCTCATAAATGTATGGGTGGTCATCTTTGAGAAAAAATACAATTTCTTACTTTTTTTTTTGGCCATGCCATGCAGAATGTAGGATCTCAACCAGGTATCAAATCCACACCCCCTGCATTGGAAGTGTGGATTTTTGACCACTGGACTGCCAAGGAAGTCCCCCAAATTCTTACTTTTCAATGTAAATGAAAATTTCTAGTTTCCCATTCAGGGTCACGAGAGTGCGAGTGCGAAGTCGCTTCAGTCGTGTCCAGTTGTTTGTGATCTTATGAACTGTAACCCTGCAGGCTCCTCTGTCCATGAAGATTCTCCAGGCAAGAATACTGGAGTGAGTTGCCATTCCTCCTCCAGGGGGATCTTCCCAATACAGGGATCACGGAAATGGCCTGTGCAAATGAAGGACATTGAAGCTTAAGCCTCCTATAAAATTGCCTCTGAAGCAGAGACAGTCTGTAGAGATTAGACATAGGATGGGCTTAGCTACAAACCAAAGGACTTAAGGCCAGGAAGCAGAAGTAGAAGATTCAAAGCAGAGCCTGGGGAAGCAGATAGTGGAAAGTTAAAATGTCCAGTTAGAGAAGGCAATAGCAATCACTATTTATAGTTCATCCATGGTCTTCTGGGAATAGGGGGGAGATGGCAGGTGTTTAAGATGTCTTTCTGGGCTGGAAAATAGGCATGGCTATGCCCCAATGTCTTAGGATTAACCAACACAAGAAAATCATGGTTTGAATACAAGTTTTATGGCTGATCTTTATTGCTCAGAATATGTCTGAAATCTGAGGTTTGGACAAAAGCAAAAAATAAAGTTTTGTTATTGCCCCACAGGAGCTTGAAATATGTAGCAACATTGAGGGGAGAAAAATTACTGGTAGTTTTCTAACAGCTTGTACCTTACCTAATATTAACCCACTGGGCATATTGGAGCTGTAAGGAATCTGGATGCAATAGTAAGCTTTGGTTGAAAAAATTGCACCGATCAATAGCTTGCATTACTGTAAAAATCCTTCTGGGCTTAAAATTTTATTTTCTTGTATTATGATAGAAACCCTGAAGAGCAAGAATGAGGGCTAATCAAAGAAATAGTAGAAAACAGCATATGTGTCCCAATACATGATGGTCTCCATCAAGGACATTATAGGTTCTACACTGAAAGCTATATAGTAGTGGAATTTTTTTGTTTTTTTGTCTTACATCTCCACAGTGCTGTTTCAGGGTGCTTTCTAAAAGATTTTTCTAGTAACCAAGTAAGTTCAATGACATAGCTTAAAATAGAAAAATAATGTTTTGTATAGTTTTTGTGTGTGTATGAGTCTGTGTGGGTACCCATATGTATAATTATATTATTTGTTTCCCTGTTAACATTCCACTAAAAATATTTGGAAATTAATCATCTGGTTTTTCTCTTGGAATATAACGGTTTCATTATGTATTCTTTATGTCAGTGGCTGGTTTTGCATATAGATCTACTAAAGCTATTTTTATCCTAAAATGTAGATATCACTGGGTAAGCATAATACATACAGAAGCTAATTAAATAGAGCCATACTATCTGTTTTTGTAAAGTAGGTATGTGAAATATATAAACATGGCATTAATGCTATAAATTTAGAATACTGTTATTTTGAACAATACAACTTACTTGCTTCTTTTTTATTGTCTTCTCCTCAGGAGAAAATAGTTGGTCCAAGTTGACTGGGGTCTTAAAGAATGAGAAGATTAAGGAAGTGAAATCAGGTTATAAGGGAAGATAATCAGGGCATGAGGCATAATTCATGAAGGGGAGGAAAAGGGGTCCAGTTGCAGAATCAAGTATGGACAGGAGACCCACAGCTTCAAACATCCACAGCATGAGCAGATCCTCCTGGGAGAGAGGGCTCTTCAGAAAATCTCCTCTTCCTGATACTGAATAGGAGACATTGCCTCCATTTTTTCTTTCTTAGTTCTTTTACAGCAGTGTTGGACTTAGAGCAATCATGCTAAAATGTAGACCTAAAGCCCAATTATTTCATTTCTCTTAAAATCTCTTCACTGGCTCCTTTTGATCTGTGGTACATTTTGAGATTTTTTGAAGTAGCCTGACCAGTTTTGAAATGGAGACCATATGGTCTCCAGCCCCAGGTCCCACTAGTATACCTCATGCCTTACCCCTAATCATACTTAAGTGGGCGTAGTTCCCTGCCTACTCTGCACACCTGTCCTGGTGCTGTTCTCTGTGCCGTGATGCTTTCCTCACCTATCATTTCCTGGCCAAATAAAAGCTCATCTTGTAAAATTCAGCTAGAATACCACCTACTCTGGGAAACTTCTGAAAACTTCTAGTTGGAACACCATACCCAAATCATTATATTCTCATGTCACTTGAAATGGCTTAAAATCATATTAGATTCTATATTTATTATTGCAATCTAACAATATACAATTTTTATTAGAAATTGCATGAGATATCGATGAGATTATCAGTAGCTAGAGGCAAGAAACTACACTAATATTCCCTGAATTATTCTGACCACTTCTATCATTTGTGTACTAATAGTCTTAACTGGGAATGTGGCTGACAAATAAATCATGAAGTAAGCTGAACTTCCTGCAAAGTCTTACCTGCAAACATTCAGGAATATTGTCAATATCATAATTGAAATGATCAATTTCATAATTGAAATTATCAAATTTCTATAATATGGTTTTATTTATATTCATAAAGATGCTTGTATTAGTTTGAGCTCTTTCTGGGCCAAGAAACTATTCTTACATATGAGGTAAGATTGAAGGTGAAGCCACCTAGCAGAGTATATATATATTCAGTTTTCCGAATAAATGTTTGTTGTATGGGAGAATAGATGGATGGATTAAAACAACTTTAAAGAATATTTCAAACATATCTAAATAGGACTGAATGTATTATTTTGAGCACAATTTACTTGATAATATATCCCACCAATCCTCAGCTATGAGATAGATTCGTGTTCCAATGTGAAAGTTTGATAATGTCTTGTAGAAAGACCTCCTTAACATAAAAGAGCTAATAAGATTTCTCATATTTTGGGAAGTTGTTTGAAGTATAAAAACCAGAGATTAGTTTGATGAAAAGAGGGTAAAATAATGTTTATCACAGTATATAACAATTGTATCAAGCCATCAGTTCAGATCTCTGGGAACTTCTCCACTATTGATTTTTTTTATCAATAAGTTTGAATCTGATTTACATCAGATTTTGCACCTAAATCTAAGTTATTTGAGAGAAGTTTTATTGCTTTAGAGATTAATAGTAAAACAGAGTGAAATAACCAAATTCTCAAAAAGAATAGGAAGTCGGCAAACACCAAGCAGCCTGTTTCCCATTAGTTCAGTTCAATCCAGTTCAGTCACTCAGTCACGTCCGACTCTTTCTGACCCCATGGACTGCAGCGTGCCAGGCTTCCCTGTCCATCATTGACTCCCAGAACTTGCTTAAACTCCTGTCCATCAAGTTGGTGATACTGTCCAACCATCTCATCCTCTTTCATCCCCATCTCCTCCTGCCTTCAATTTTTCCCAGCATCAGGATCTTTTCCAATGAGTCAGTTCTTCCCATTAGGTGGCCAAAGTATTGGTTTCAGCTTCAACATTAATCCTTTCAATGAATATTAAGGACTGATTTCCTTTGGGATGGACTGGTTGGATCTCCTTGCAGTTCAAGGGACTCTCAAGAGTCTTCTCCCATAACATGATCTAGAAGTGAAGATACTATCTGCAAAACATCCATTTGGAATGAATCAGAGGACACATGGCTATATACTAAATGAAAGTTTCATTTTATTGGATAATTGAATTTTAATTAATTTTTGCTACCTCATCTGAGAGTTAAAACAAAATTCTGCTATTGGAGCAGAATTTAAGAATAAGTAAGTAAAGTAGCTCAGTCGTGTTCGAATCTTTGTGACCCCATGGAATGTAGTCTACCAGGCTCTTCCCATGGGATTTTCAAGGCAAGAGTACTGGAGTGGGTTGCCATTTCCTTCTCCAGAGGATCTTCCCCATCCAGGGATTGAACCCGGGTCTCCTGCATTGTAGGCAGATGCTTTACCGTCTGAGCCACCAGGAAAGTCTAAGAATAAGTAAGTGAATATTTAAAACTGTAGTTTAAATCTGTTAAAATAAAAGTCACAAGAAGCTGAGGATGGAGGAGACTGTGATATTTTAGTTGGATTATGGTGCAATATGAGGTCTGTTCAGTGAGTCAGCACACTTCTATTACATGTGGACTGACTTACTGACCCCAATATATTCATGGTGGCCCTCAATATGCCAGCAACTTTGGAATACTCAGCAGTGGCCACAGGACTGGAAAAAGTCAGTTTTCATTCCAATCAAGAAGGGCAATGCCAAAGAATGTTCAAACTACTACACAATTGCACTCATCTCACACACTAGCAAAGTAATGCTCAAAATTCTCCAAGCCAGGCTTCAATAGTTATGTAAACTGTGAAATTGCAGATGTTCAAGCTGGATTTAGAAAAGGCAGAGGAACCAGAGATCAAATTGCCTACCTCTGTTGGATATAGAAAAAGCAAGAGAGTTCCAGAAAAACATTTATTTCTGCTCTATTGACTGTGCCAAAGCCGTTGACTGTGTGGATCACAACAAAATTTGGAAAACTCTTAAAGAGATGGAAATACCACATCACCTTACCTGCCTCCTGACAAATCTGTATGAAGGTCAAGAAGCAACATTTAGAACTGGACATGGAACAACAGACTGGTTCCAAATTGGGAAAGGAGTACATCAAGACCGTATATTGTCATCCTGCTTATTTAACTTGTGTGCAGAGTACATCATGCGAAATGCCAGGCTGGATGAAGCACAAGCTGGAATCAAGATTGCAGGGAGAAATATCAATAACCTCAGATATGCAGATGACACCACCGTTATGGCAGAAAGCAAAGAGAAATTAAAGAGCCTTTTGATGAAAGTAAAAGAGATGAGTGAAAATGGTGACTTAAAACTCAACATTCAAAAAACTAATATCATGGCATCTGGTCCCATCACTTCATGGCAAATAGATGGGGAAACAATGGAAACAGTGAGAGACTTATGTTCTTGAACTCAAAAGTCACTACAGATGGTGACTGCAGCCATGAAATTATATATATAAAACATCATGAGATCTCTATCCTTAAATACCTTATAAATTCAAAGATGACATAAACAACTGTGAACTTTCATTGAAGAAACAGAAAAAGTAGTGAATTCAATAAATGCTTAATTTTCTGGTGACATTCCTACTGGAATTCTTAAATGCCGACAGTCAGTTTGGTTCAGTCACTCAGTCATGTCCAGTTCTTTGTGACCCCATGGACTGCAGCACACCAGGCCTCCCTGTCCATCGCCAACTCCCAGAGCTTGCTCAAACTCATGTACATCAAGTTGGTGGTGCCATCCAACCATCTCATCCTCTGTCATCCCCTTCTCCTCCTGCCTTTAATCTTTCCCAGCATTAGGGTCTTTTCCAATCAGTCGGTTCTTCGCATCAGGTGGCCGAAGTATTGGAGTTTCAGCTTCAGCATCAGTCCTTCCAATGAAAATTCAGGACTGATTTCCTTTAGGATGGACTGGTTGGATCTCCTTGCAGTCCAAGGGGTTTTTAAGAGTCTTCTCCAACACCATAATTCAAAAACATCAATTCTTTGATGCTCAGTCTTCTTTATGGTCCAGCTTTCACAATCATATATGACTACTGGAAAAACCATAGCTTTGATTAGACAGAACTTTGTTGGTAAAGTAATATCTTTGCTTTTTAATATGCTGTCTAGATTTTCATAGCTTTTCTTCAAGGAACAAGTGCCTTTTAATTTCATGGCTGTACTCACCATCTGCAGTGATTTTTGGAAGTCAAGAAAATAAAATCTATCATTGTTTCCATTCCACTTTTTTTTTTTTCCCATGAAGTGTTGGGACCAGATGCCATGATCTTAGTTTTTTGAATGCTGAGAATTAAGGCAGCCTTTTCACTCTCCTCTTTCGTTTTCACCAAGAGGCTCTTTAGTGCTTCTTCATTTTCTGCCATAAGGGTGGTGTCATCTGCGTATCGGAGGTTATTGATATTTCTCCCTGGAATCTTGATTCCAGCTTGTGATACATACAGCCTGGCATTTCACATGATGTACTCTGCATACATTTAAATAAGCAAGGTGACAATAAACAGACTTGACAGACTCCTTTCCCAATTTGGAACCAGTCCATTGTTCCATGTCTGGTTCTAACTATCGCTTCTTGACCTTCATACAGATTTCTCAGGAGGCAGGTAAGGTGGTCTGTTAACTGAATGATGGTTTAAAATTCATTGAATTCCCCTTTTTGGCTGAGAGCTTAGAATACTCTTTTGGCTTACAGCTTTTATAAAGAAAAAACTATTCCAATCTTTCTTAGAAAGTAATTGAGAATATTCTGATGCCCGTCATTATCCTAGGGATGTAACTTTGTTGTACTCTACCATATATACAATTGTAAAAATGGGTTGAAATTTCCCAGTGGTTTGCCTTCAATACAGCTATACCATTGTATGGATCTTATTTTGGCTTCTTACTTTTTCTTAGACCATAACTATGCCTTAAAATTCCATTTCATTTGCTTGGTTGAATTTTGATTCAATTAACTGATTTATTGGTAGCGTGGTGAAGAAAAGATTCTTTGGGATTAGAGCAGTCTGTTTTTGAGTTCAAGCTCAGCTATTTACTAGCTGAGTAGCCACTAAACCCTCAATGAGCCTCACATTTTACATCTATAACATGTAGTTACTAATAGTACCTATCTTTGGTTTTTGTGATGATTAAATGTGCAAATATGACTAAAGCCTTTTGAACTGTGCTGACACATACTAAGGTAAATGCTAAATATTATAATACTGTATTCCTAACTAAGTGGATTTATGGATTTCATTACTCATTTGCAGTAAATGAAGTTTGGAAAAGAAATGTGTGACTTAAAAAGATTTTTGCAAAGAAAGTAACTTTGCAAAGAAAGTGCAAATATAATAAGAATAAAGAAAACAGAAACAGTGTGTGAAAAAAGGTACAAGCAGAGTTCACATTTTATTCCTTTTCACCCATAATGCAATGTGAGACCAATGATGACCTATCAGGTCTAACAAGAATTGGCTAAAGAAGTTGGACATCATTAAGAACTCTATTTGATATGCAAATTACATTCACTTTCACAAGATTGAACTTCACTTTAACTTTATTCTGGGCCTTGAGATCTTAGGTAATGATAGTTGATGCCATCACAATTAACACATTTAAAAAGTAACCACCCACATTGTAAAGACAAAACTCTACATCTTGCTCAACTATTCTGTAGTACTCTCATACTCAATATCGTGTTTAGCATTTTCACCATTTGCCATGTACATTTTTGCTGCAGCATTTTTGTTGCACAAGTAATTGGCCATCAGGCAATTTTGCTATAAAAGATAAAATAACAAAGAATAAAAGAAAAATATAAAAGGGAATAGGAAAAATGAATAACAAAATTGATACATGCAAAATACAAAATATTTGGTTACATATAAAATGTGTGTAGATTCATGGCATACTGCACAAATATCTGACTTTCTTTTGTAGATTGTACTTAAGTACTTGCGTTCATTCATCGTGGTATACTTTTATTTTTCTGTCATTCACTTGTATCACCACTCAACATGATGCTTTTTCTTTTTTCACTTAAATTGCTTTCTTCATTAATAGAGGTACGTTTCCAAATGCTAGGATGTGTATTTGTACCTGAGCTTTCTATTGTACCGTGAAAGTTGCTTCACTGTCATTTGTTCTTGGCATATTGTCACATATGTTAGATGTTCCAAATTTCTATGGGAAACGTGGGTTCAACTCTGTGCCTTTGAGTACATCTTCCAATGTAGTATGTTTGAAAATAAAAAAACCAATTCTTCAGGAAAATTTTCAGCTCCATAAAGCCATCAATATTGTCTCTAACTGGAAGAAGCATACGGCATTTTAACACATGAAACCAAATTGTCAAACCAAAGTGTCAACTAGTTATTTCTTGTCATGGCAAAATGGACTTGGCCAATTAGTTATGTGGCAAAAATATTTATGGCAAAAATGCTTGTGGCAAAGATGCCTACAGCAAATACACTTACAGTGAAAAGTACCTGTGGAAGTGTGTTAGTCGCTCAGTTGTGCCGACTCTTTTCAACGCCATGGCCTGTCCACAGAATTCTCCAGGCAATAATACTGGAGTGGGTTGCCATTCCCTTCTCCAGGGGAATCTTCCTGACCTAGAACCACATTTTTGTACTTTATTCTTTCTGAACTTAATAATGAGTATTTAGAAGCTCTTTTTTTGTTTTGTTTTATATTGTTTTTGATATCTACCTGCTGAATATACTACCCTTTCTTTTGCCATCTCAGAAAGCTGAGTACTCTCTTTTTCAGCTTCCCTTGCAGCAAAAGGGGACCATGTGTTCTTGTTACAGCCAATGAGGCCTGAGGAAAAGTCTGCTGGGGCATCTGGTGATACTCTCTTCCTCACATAAGCATGACTGGTACTGTTCCTTCACTCTGCCTCTTATCTTTGAATATAGTCTTACTTAGGAGTGGCAGTAAAGCTAAGAGTGAAAAAGTGCAGACATGAAAAAAAAGTAACAGTCTAATGATATCAGTGCAGAAAGATGGAACAATTTGGTCCCTGCTGGCATTGCGAACAACTGCACTAACAATGGACGAACATCTGCCTCTAGACATCCCTTTACAACTTACCTGACTATTATGCAGGCCAATGTTTACTCACTTCAGTCGCTCAGTCATGTCCGACTCTTTGTAACCCCATGAACTGCAGCACACCAGGCCTGCCTGTCCATCACTAACTGCCGGAGTCTACGCAAACCCATGTCCATCGAGTCGGTGATGCCATCCAAACATCTCATCCTCTGTCGTCCCCTTCTCCTCCTGCCCTCAATCTTTCCCAGCATCAGGGTCTTTTCAAATGAGTCAGCTCTTCACATCAGGTGGCTAAAGTGTTGGAGTCTCAGCTTCAACATCAGTCCTTCCAATGAACACCCAGGACTGATCTCCTTTAGGATAGACTGATTGGATCTCCTTGCAGTCCAAAGTACTCTCAAGAGTCTTCTCCAACACCGCAGTTCAAAAGCATCAATTCTTCAGTGCTCAGCTTTCTTCATAGTCCAACTCTCACATCCATACATGACCACTGGAAAAACCATAGCCTTGAATAGATGGACCTTTGTTGACAAAGTAATGTCTCTGCTTTTTAATATGCTGTCTAGGTTGGTCATAACTTTCCTTCAAAGGAGTAAGTGTCTTTTAGTTTCATGGCTGCAATCTCCATCTGCAGTGATTTTGGAGCCCCCCCAAAATAAACTCAGCCACTATTTCCACTGTTCCCACAATGTTTATTAGGTGTTCCTTTTAATTTGTATGGATTTTGTAATGCGAGTTCAATCATTTTAACCATTCCATTTATTACTTATGCCACACTCTGTTTTCCAAAATATTTGAAATGATTTATTATTGTAAAAGGCTTTCTAGGGGGCTCAGTGATAAAGAATCCCTCTGCAATGCAGGAGATGCAGGATAGTCAGGTTCAATCTCTGAGTCAGGAAGTTCTCCTGGAAAGGAAATGATAATCCACGCCAGTATTCTTGCCTGGAAAAGTCCCATGGACAGAGTAACCTGGTCGGCTACAGTCCTTAGGATTGCAAAGAGTTGGATAAGACTGAGTGACTAAGCACGTACACATAATTGTAAAATACAAAAAAAAATAAGAACAAAATAGATAAAATCAATTGTCTAAAGCTTAATATCGACAAAGGTAAGCTCTAATAGTTTCTCAGGGTAAGTTATTTTTGAGCACTGATTTCTAAGTAAAATTTCTCATGTGGATTCTGATATGAGGTAATATCTTCTTCAGACTTACACATGAAATACAATTAGGAATTTTATAGAGTTGCTTGTTGTATGCATTCTTCTAAAGAGTGGGTCAGGGGCATCAAAAAACAGCTTACCAGTATCAAGTATATAGGAGGCCAATTGAAGCCATGTATGATCTTCTCTAGAGACACATTTTGATAGGAAGCAGATTTTAACTTGCCGAGGAGGGAATACCTTTCAGTTTTTTTTTTTTTTTCCCCCTAAGCATCATAATTTCCTTAGTTTGGATTTTGATGGACATGTAAGATCTGGGAAATAAATATTCCACTCTCTGATGGAAGCCAAGGAAGGAGTATTTTGTACTTCTGATTCTGGGCAGATCCATATATCTCATAAACAGTAAAGCTGGTCATGTGTTTAGTACCTTATAAGCAATACTTGAAGCATAAAAGAAGACTCATCACTGGATAGAAAACCGTCACACTTTGCCTGAAGGTGGCCTCATGGGCACATATTTTCTTATGAGACAGTATTGGGTTCCTTGTAACACATAAACTAGTGATACATTAATCTTTAAAGTTATGCCCTATAGAAAATAGTCAAGATGATTTTGGCTGAAAAATGTTCAAATCAGGTATTACCCACTTAATCACCATAACTATTGTACAAAAAACAAAAACAAAATTATACACACACACAGAGAAAAAAATCCTTCTGTGGTATTCTCATTCTTTGATTTTGAGCAACATGACTTCTGTCTGAATCCACTAAGATTAGTTCTCTACAGAATATTAGAAAATTTAGATCTTTTCTATCAGATATAATAATAGTAGCATGAAAATACTTAATATGAAGCCATACTTTCTGAACGTATTTTATTGGGTAACCTTCAGGTTTTGACAAATTTTAAAATTAATGTATAGAAATCTTATTTTCACATTTTCTTAGAAGAAATGAATTGAAATATTTTCTTTGTTAGGTACATAATTAAGGGTATCTTGAAATGCTTTTTAGAATATGTACCTAAACAGAGAGAAAAAAAATTATATTCATTATTTGTTAATACACCACGGCTAAGAATGGAAGACAAAGTAAGCCAGACATTTTATAGACTGTGTCTGACTGTTTATTCTTGTCTGGAAGTACCTTTCTTTATGTCAAAATTTAAATTAATACAAATCTAAAAAATTAATAGGATACATATTCAGAGGACAAACAGAAAGATTTTAAGAATTGTTTACTGATTTAAGTACCCTACCCCCACCCCCAGCCTCAGGCCTTTTCTGTTTTTTAAAGACAGTAGGAAAGCTGCGCTGGGACTTTAATTGGTAAATGAACTAGTTTATGTTTTAGTGTAAACATGCCCCAGATTATTTCTTTTCTCCTTGTACATTTTGCTAAAAGAACTGTGTTAAAATATGAGCCGTGCTTTTTATTCTCCTTCATTTATAACAGATTTTCCTTCAAATAGCAGCAACCTTCTTTTCTTCTACAGTTCTGGTTTGTTTCCCAAGGCATCACCATTAGTGTCTATGTTTATCTTCTTTATCAAAACTTAGTCTATGAAGTAATTTTTGATAATTTCCTTTTAGCTTAGCCTCACAAAATCCATTATTCTGAAGCTAGGATAGCATGCCACATTCCACCCCTGCCTGTGCTGCATAAGCACTTTGAATGATGACAGATCAGAGAAGATGGGCCTGAATGCATAATTATCGAGACACATAGTTAATGTTAGTTGATAAAAGTGGGTGCACACAATTAAGAGAACATGCTTGATAGAACTAGGCAGTTTATTAAGGAGCTGGGTAGAACAACTGTGAGGAGTTACAAGGATTCATAAACTGCCTTTTGGCTCCTCGAATGTCACCGTCTTCGATTGTCTTTGCACTCCTTGTATAAGGTTTGTCTCATGCATAATAATTTCCCTCTTTCCTCCGCCCCATCCTAGAACAGTTTTACCTTTTCAACTAGTTCCTGTTACCACTATTTAATAAGAAGGCTTTGCTGGGCTTTCTAATCGAAAACTTGCTTTTATCTTTCTTCATGAAAGAATTGAAATGGCTTCTTTCAGGTTGCTGTAGCCTCTGGGGAGATAAGGACCCTGCGGTTAACAGGATGAGAGATTTTTGTTTAGAAATTTTTATTTAGACAATGAAAAATGACCTCTGTAAACTCAAAGCTATCTTATTTTGGGGCTTTAGGCTTCTGGCAGATAAATCAATTGGGCCCTTGGGATAGCAAAGGAAAAACCTTTGCAGTAACTATGTCAGGGCAACGCAATAGATTTGTTGTGAGTATGCAGTTGTGTTGAATGTAGAATGCACTTAAAAATAAATATCATTTTATTTTCTATTAAATATTCAGGATCTGGATTCTACTCTTTTCAGCTTTTGCAAAGAAATATATTTTTGTGATTCAAACTGGAGAAAGTATATCTTTTTATGTATAAAATATGTGACTATTGTCAGTATTTTGATTTTGACTTTTTAATTATTCACCTGTGCATTCTCTAATGGGGGACCATTTTAACATTTAGATTCTCAAAGTTATATTCTCATATTAAAAATCAGTATTATAAACTGCTTTTTGTGGGTAAATAGTTTTACTGTTACCTAAATAATACAATAGTAGTTGGTCTAAAATATGCTTTCCAGATTGTCGCAACATTTTTCACACCTGTTCATAGACTCAAGGAGCTTTGCAGATCCTCAGAGCATGAATTTGCACTGCATGTTCATTCTCTAAAGAAAGAGTGTTGCACTTGGCTGTGTGCTTTTTTACCTTTGTCTCGTACAGTGCAGATTCAGGGTGAAAAGTTATGCAGAATAATCTGTAAATTTGACAGGGAAGCAAACCAGGAGACAGATGCTCCACCAACTTGCATGCAGTTACTAATAGGAATGTCCATCGATCTAGAAAAGCAGCAGTTTTGAAGAGGTTAATTTTTCTTATTGTACACAAAACCTTCATGCCCATTTTGCAATGGCATCAAGATTATGATGCAAGTCAGTAAAATGTATGAGGACCAGAAATTAAATATACTGGAAAATAGAGATAGAATTTAACAAATATCACACTGCTGCTGCTGCTGCTAAGTTGCTTCAGTCGTGTCCAACTCTGTGCGACCCCAGAGACGGCAGCCCACCAGGCTCCCCCGTCCCTGGGATTCTCCAGTCAAGAACACTGCAGTGGGTTGCCATTTCCTTCTCCAGTGCATGAAAGTGAAAAGTGAAAGTGAGGTCGCTCAGTCCTGTCCAACTCTTTGTGACCCCACGGACTGCAGCCTACCAGGCTCCTCTGTCCGTGGGATTTTCCAGGCAAGAGTACTGGAGTGGGTTGCCATTGCCTTCTCCAGTGCATGAAAGTGAAAAGTGAAAGTGAAGTCGTTCAGTCGTGTCCGACTCTTTGTGACCCCACAGACTGCAGCCTACCAGGCTCCTCTGTCCGTGGGATTTTCCAGGCAAGAGTACTGGAGTGGGTTGCCATTGCCTTCTCCAAAATATCACACAAGAAGTCACAATAAAAAGTATGAGAAAGATGGAATTGAGATTAGGAAGATGATCAGAGAATGTAAGAAAAAGTCATGCACCTTCTTCTTTCCTTAATTCTTTCTTTTTTTTTTTTTCTTAGTTTTCTCAATGTTGAATTTTTTTTTTAATTTTATTTTATTTTTAAACTTTACATAACTGTATTAGTTTTGCCAAATATCTCCTTAATTCTTTCTGACCGTTTTGGAGGGAGGCAGGTGACAAACCAATGTGATCAACCTCTTCTATCCTCACATTTAAAAACATTGTCTTTTCATTTTTATTCTCCTTGCATTAAAAGTTGATTATTATTAGGCTATGGTCAGAATTAATGGGTAAGCCATATTTTATTTTTTTTGACAGGACCTTCTATTTGGGACTTTGAGTAATATAAAAATATAAAACATAGATATTGCTTAAATATCCATGATATTGCCAGTGACTCTTGACAATGATCACAGAGAGGATTTAATTTTAGGGATACTGGAACAGATAAATGATATTTTTATTCTGGCTTTAGTTTCCAAAAAGAAGAAGATGGGTGTGACACAAATCTTAAAGTATTATTTTCTCAATACTCTGTAGTAACCTAGATGAGAAAGGAATCTAAAAAGAGTAGATGTATGTATATGTATAACTGACTCACTTTGCCGCACAGCAGAAAGTAACATTTTAAAGCAACTATATGCCAATGAAAATTAAACTTAAAAGAAGAATAAGTGAGATGATGTATATTGAGCACATGCCTATGCAGACCTATATATATATGTATGTGTATATATATACATATACATATATATATTCACTTATTTAATCCTCATGAGAGTTTTATGGGATATACATTGCTATAATAATCCCTATGATATGGGAAACAGAGACACAGAGAGGTCAATTGACCTGCTCGTAGACGGCTGAGATGCTGATGCAGTCAAGAAGCCTTAGCTCCTAACTCTTACCCTGTGGTCCTCAATGGCAGGTGCGCACTGTACATTCAGTAAGTGTAGGGATCCTCCTACTTCCACTCACTGAATTCCCTTCATCTAGACCAAAATATCTGTGATTATCTTCTGCAATTTTGATATTAAACTGTTTAGATTATAAAAGAAGCATAAATGTTTAAATTTAAATATCTAATAAAGTTAATTAGGCCAAAGCATATGTCTTTATACCCTTTAATTTAAAAGAGTACAGTTTATAAGAGGAATCAGTTCAATAAATTATCAACATTTACTATCTCCCTAATGTCATACAGTCTACAGTTGATTAAGACTAAGATATCTCAGTGGAGAAGGAAATGACAGCATTCTAGCCTAGAAAATCCCAAGGACAGAGGAGCCTGGCGGGCTACAATCCACGTGGTGGCAAAGAGTTGGACATGACTGAGCATGCACACATGCAAATATCTTAGGGTCTTTAACTCATAAGCATCTTTAAAAGCTTGGGTATAATAAGTTTACTTAAAATCAATAGAAAATAATTTAAATTATTCTCAATTGAAAACTTAAATAAAATCAATTTGGTTATATGATGTAGATAGTAAATCCCATGAACTATCAGACTGAAAGATAGCATATTTAGTTATAATCTTTAATAAATACTTCATGGAAAAGTGTTTTGTTTACTAGACACTCTTTAAATGTTTAGTTCTTGGAGAAGGCAATGGCACCCCATTCCAGTACTCTTGCCTGGAAAATCCCATGGACAGAGGAGCTTGGTAGGCTGTAGTCCATGGGGTCACGAAGAGTCGGATACGACTGCGAGTCTTCACTTTCACTTTTCACTTCATGCATTGGCGAAGGAAATGGCAACCCACTCCATTGTTCTTGCCTGGAGAATCCCAGGGATGGGAGAACCTGGTGGGCTGCCATCTATGGGGTCACACAGAGTCGGACACGACTGAAGAGACTTAGCAGCAGTAGCAGCAACACAGTAGAAATGACATAAGTGATCAATTATATTTATAAGCTATCCAAGGAATCCATGCTTATAAATCTTCATTCATCCTTATTTCTGAAGTCTGTTTTTCAACTTTCTGAAAAGTAGTTTTAAACCCAGAGATGGACTGCTGAAAGCTACAAAACAGTTGGCAATAATCACAAAGCCCATTTACTAAAAGTCCATATGTGCTTTTGTAAGGTGGCCCCCAGATCCTTACTCAGGTCTGCTTTTTATGTTTAGTTACATTTCCAAGATGATTGCAGATTCAAAATATCAAATGAGAAAGAGAAAAGAGGTATATAGGGGTACCTTTTAGGGGTACATGGATGATACTACAAAGTCCTGTATACTTTAAGTAGTGCTTAGCGCATACCTCCCCAGAGAAGGCAATGGCTAATTGATATCTTTAAATGTGTTGAGTAAAGTGGCAGGAGGGAAAGAGAAATCAATTGTAAATGTAATTGCATGAGAGTCTATGATTGTTGTAGGATCCTGTGCAACATTTTAAAGCTCTTTGAGGCATCACTTTACAGTATTTCATGTTTCTAATAATGAGATTTCCATATCAATTAAGGTCAACTTATATTTTAAATACTATGTTTAAAGCCTCAGAGTAATGTATCAACTTATTTGAAAATATCTTAATAAAATATCTTAATATATTTTAAAAACATACATAAGAATTTTATAATCCAACAAAAGAAGATAGAAAATAATTTAAACAGAGGTAAAAGTGAACATCAAAATAAATAGTAACTGGTGGCATAGTGATCACTGCAGTAAGATAAATGGGAGTAGCAATCAAGGTTCCATCCAGAAATAGATGGCACATCTGTTTAAATAAACTGAAACTTTGTATTTGCAAGGGATCATTTACAAAGATGTGGACATGGTAAAGGGGAAACTCAAAAGATGGAGTGGGTAAAAAAAGAGAGCTGATTTCTCTTCAGTCTCACAGGGAGGATAGGGGGCAGTTACCAAAATCCAGAGTTATCGCCTTAAGAAAGAGTAGTTGAGGAACATAGCCAACTGAGAAGACTTGCCAAGGGAGAAGACAGGCAGTGAATATCCTGACCTCACTCTCCACCATCCTTCCAATTTGTTTTGTGATCCCCATTGACAGAATCCAACTATAAGCTAGAAGATAAAAAAAGTTGTTGGTAGAGTCCATGTGGGTCAGCTTCTCATGTCAGAGAGCAGAGTGGAGAGTGACTCTGGCAATAACAATGGAAGATACCTGGCATTATGAACAAAAGTGAAATAATATCTCAAAAGCCAAAGCACTGAGCATTAAGACTCTATTAAAATTGTTGGTGAAACTTAAGGAACAGTGGAAAACTGAATATTTTGACATATGAGTAAAACTTTTGGAAATAAGTAGTCTGAAAACATCCAGAGGAAATGTGAAATTCTCTAAGCAAAGATGAAGATACATTTGGGTGTGTGTGCATGTGCCGGCATGTGTGTGGTGTATGCATCTGTGTGGAGAGAGAGAGAGAGGGAAAAGACTATAGGATTAGATCAGATCAGATCAGTCGCTCAGTTGTGTCCGACTCTTTGCGACCCCATGAATCGCAGCAAGCCAGGCCTCCCTGTCCATCACCAACTCCTGGAGTTCATTGAGACTCACATCCATTGAGTCAGTGATGCCATCCAGCCATCTTATCCTTTGTTGTCCCCTTCTCCTCTTGCCCCCAATCCCTCCCAGCATCAGAGTCTTTTCCAGTGAGTCAACTCTTCGCATGAGGTGGCCAAAGTACTGGAGTTTCAGCTTTAGCATCATTCCTTCCAAAGAAATCCCAGGGCTGATCTCCTTCAGAATGGACTGGTTGGATCTCCTTGCAGTCCAAGGGACTCTCAAGAGTCTTCTCCTATATAGGATAGAGGATAGAGGATACTGATTTGGAATCAAAGTTCCTATTAAAGTTTCAGTTCTTTGATAGCAGACACCCTATTGTGTTCTACTTTGTAATCCAAGTTTGAACCCAAAGTCTGGATTAGGGTGAAACCTGTGAAATGCAAAATGTAAAAAACACATCAGTTACTCAATAATCAAGATAAATATTTGAGTGTAATGTTTGAAGAATGCAAAAAGTACACTATGAACATAATATCACATTTAAAAATAAATACATATTTCTGTGTCCTTTCCCTAGGCTGCACTATGGTGTGATCAGTGGGTTCCAATCCTCTTCAGTCCTCCAGCCTGGCAAGTGCCACACCCACACTAGTTAAGTTCATGAGATTTGACATAGCATTGAAATAGATTGGGCAATGCAGGGCTTTTAATATATAATCATACTTTTGACGGCACTTATATTGACTTTCTCTTAGGTCAAAACAGGAATATACTCTATACAGGGATGCATGTTTTGTTTTTCTGAGGTTCCAGTATGACTCAGCATGTACTGCCGGACACTGTTCCTAACACATAGCTGATAATTGATGTTTATTAAATAAAAGAATGATTAGATGAATTCATGTGGTCATTTCCTTCTCCAAATAGGTGTTACTAAGTTTTGGTGTCCTTTCCAGTTCATACCTTTTTCTTTTTGCTGCATAACTTATGGCCTTTCACTATCTAACATTCTTCCTCAAAGTTGCAAGGATAGTTTTAGGGGCATGAATAGGGACATATCGATGCTCAAAGAAGGTGCTGTGTGTGCATCTTCAGTCGTGTCTGACTCTTTGTGACCTGATGGACTGTATCCTGCCCAGGCTTCTCTGTCCATGGAATTCTCCAGGCAAGAATACTGGAATGGGTTTCCATTTCCTACTCCATGGTTTATTCCTGATCCAGGGATCAAACTCATATCTCCTGCATTGGGAGGCAGATTCTTTACCACTGTGCCATTTGGGAAAACCTGCTCAAAGAAGACTGTTGTAAAAATCTCATAAATATACCACAAGGTAAAAAATTTTGTAATAATTTACTAGAATTGTTGAAGTTTTGTTTTTCTATTTCCTTCACTGCTTCTATACCTAGAATTCTTAAAAATTATTATTCATGTACAATATAATATAAATTGCAGGTATATAACATATGATTCAAATCTAAAAGTTATACTTCATTTGTAGTTATTATAAAATATTGGCTATATTCTCTGTGCTATGCAATATATCTTTGTAGCTTATTTTTTACATAATAGTTTGTACTTCTTAATACCCCATCCTTATATTCCCCCTCTTCGTCTTTCCTTTCCCCACTGGTAATCACTAGTTTGTTTTGTGGGTCTGATTCTTTTTTGTTCTATTCACTAATTTGTTGTATTTTTTAGATTCCACATCCAAGTGATAGCATACAGTATTTGTCTTTCTCTGTCAGACTTATCAATATTTTGTTTAGCATGTTAACCTTCAAGCCCATCCATGTTGTTGCAAATGGCGAAATTTCATTTTTTATTTGGTTTGGTAGTGTTCCATCTACTATTTCTTTATCCATTCCTCTGTTGATGGACAGTTAAGTTTCTTCCATACCTTCAGTTCATTTCAGTTCAGTTGCTCATGCGACTCCATGGACTGCAGCATACCAGGCCTCCCTGTCCATCACCAACTCCCAGAGTCTACTCAAACTCACATCCATTGAGTCAGTGATGCCATCCAACCATCTTATTCTCTGTTGTCCCCTTCTCCTCTTGCCTTCAGTCTTTCCCAATATCAGTGTCTTTTCCAATGAGTCAGTTTTTTGCATCAGGTGGCCAAAGTATTGGAGTTTCAGCTTCAGCATCAGTCCTTCCAATGAATATTCAGGACTGATTTCCCTTAGGATGGACTGGTTGGCAGTCTAAATAATGCTGCTATGAACATTGGGGTGCAGGTATCTTTTCAAAGTAGTGTTTTTTTATTTTTTCAGATACTTCCCCAGAGTGGAGTTTCTGGGTAGTTCTATTTTTAGTTTATTGAGAAACTTCTTACTATTTTCAATAGTGGCACACCAATTTCATTCCGACCAACAGTGTAAAAAGTTTCCCTTTTGTCCATGTCCTGGTCAACTTTTTTTTTTTTTTTTTTTGATGAATGCCATTCTGACAGTTGTGGGGTGATATCTCAATGTGGTTTTGATTTGCATTTCTCTGATCAGAGATTTCAAGCATCTTTTCATGTGCCTGTTGGTCATTTGTGTGACTTCTTTGGAAAAATGTCTGTTCAGATCTTCTGCCCTTTTTTTTTATGTTGAGTTGTATGAAATATTTACATATTTTGGATATTAACCCCGTAACTGTCATATACTTTGCAAGTATTTTCTCCCATTCTTTAGGTTGTCTTTTCATTTTGCTCATGATTCCCGTTGCTGTGTAACAGCTTTTAAGTTTAATTAAGTCCAATTTGTTTACTTTTGCCTTAGGATAAAACCAAAAAATAATGCTATGATTTAAAAAAGAGTATTTATTCTATACCTAGAATCTCCCTCAGTTTCTTATCAATACTATTTAAAATACACTTTTCACAAGCAATTTGATTAAACATTCTAAATAATCATTTTGCTGTATCAGAGAAATTTAAAATTACAGTATTCTAAACTATCATCTATTATTTTCTTAATTTTTCCCTCTAGTATCCCCAGGTTTGCTTGTAATTTATTTAATATGCTCTATTGTTTGGAACTATATATATTTTATGGAGAAGGCAATGGCACCCCAATCCAGTACTCTTGCCTGGAAAATCCCATGGACGGAGGAGCCTGGTAAGCTGCAGTCTATGGGGTTGCGAAGAGTCGTTCACGACTGAGCGACTTCACTTTCACTTTTCACTTTCATGCATTGGAGAAGGAAATGACAACCCACTCCAGTGTTCTTGCCTGGAGAATCCCAGGGATGGGGGAGCCTGGTGGGCTGCCGTCTATGGGGTCGCACAGAGTCGGATACGACTGAAGTGACTTAGCATATATATTTTAAAAGAAACTAACATGGAATTGTAAAGCAACTATACTCCAATAAAAATTAACATAAAGAGGAAAAAATATTAATATTTACATGTTCAGTTCAGTCGCTCAGTCTGTGACCCCATGGACTGCAGCATGCTAGGCTTCCCTGTCTATCACCAACTCACAGAGCTTGCTCAAACTCATGTCTATCAAGTCAGTGATGCCATCTAACCATTTTATCTTCTGTCATCTTCTTCTCCTCATGCTTTCAATCTTTCTCAGCATCAGGTTTTTTTCTAATGGGTCAGTTCTTTGCATAAGGTATCAGAAGTATTGGACCTTCAGATTCAGCATCAGTCCTTCCAATGAATATTCAGGATTGATTTCCTTTCGGATGGACTGGTTGGATCTCCTTGCTGTCCAAGGGACTCTCAAGAGTCTTCTCCAACACCACAATTCAAAAGCATCAATTCTTTGGTGCTCAGCCTTCTTCCTGGTCCAACTCTCACATCAATATATGACTATTGGAAAACCCATAGCTTTGACTAGATGGACCTTTGTTGGCAAAGTAATGTCTCTGATTTTTAATATGCTGTCTAGGTTGGTCATAACTTTTTTTCCAAGGAGCAAGTGTCTTTTAATTTCATGGCTACACTCATCATCTGCAGTGATTTTGGAGCCCAAGAAAATAAAGTCTATCACTGTTTCCACTGCTTCCCCATCTATTTGCCATGAAGTGATGGGACCAGATGCCATGATCTTCATTTTCTGAATGTTGAAAGTCTTTATCCTTGAAAGTCTTTCTTTTTGGTCTCTAATGTCTCCCATTGTATTCTTAGACATACATGATGTGAGAGAAGCCTCTGATGCATTATTTATCTTTCCATAATTAATATATAAAAAATACCAAGGCAAAATATGACATAGGAAACCTTTATTTAAGTGCCAGATTGTATAAATATATCTGGTCAAGTTGCATTTTTCAGTTTTGGGAAAAATTATGTGGGAAGTTGATATTGCAACTAAATAGGAAAGTGTCCTTCACGTCTTATATGTTATTTATGATTCTATTTTTTACAATATTTTTTTCATAAGAATATTGTACTTGATCTTCAAATTGTCGTTTGTTGGGACCAGTTTACCAACTGGTCCATACCCACATAACTCATGCTTTACTGTCATAGTCTGATGTGACATGATGTAATAGAATATGATACATTGCCTGAATTTAAAGAACATGGACTATTTCGGGATCTGCCATGCAGCATGAGATCTGTATCACATTTGAAATAAAGCTACCCGAGCAGACAGAGCAAAAAGATATCTATAGCATTCATTAATCAGGGTAGAGTACATATATTTTCAGCATCTTGCTCTATTTGAGTGGTATATTTTAAGCCTGAAATACAGAACAAAAATAGCCTTAGTGACCATGCACATTGCTTCTAACATGATTGTCCTTAGAGAATTATTCCCTAAAAAAGTCAAAGAAAATTCAATCTGGTTGAAAATTATTAAATAAGTTTCATTATATATATTCCTTTATTCCATCTTTTCTCACTGGGGGATCATTAACTATTCTGCAATGTATGCATTTTGATCTATATATAAACATATGAGTATTAGCATTGAGCTATGCTACTGTCTTCCATTTAAAGCCAATCAAATTCAAAATAATTTAAAGCATATAGTTTATAAGAACTGCAAATATCAGATTATTTCACATTTGAATTAAGGAGCACAAAAAACATGATCGAATCAGCTAAAAGATGCATATCCATTCTTAAAGAGTGGTTTGGGGTGAGATTTTAGAAACTCTGAGGCAGAATTGCCATGCATACTTTAAAGAGGCAATTTACATCTCTCTCTACTATATGGAGTATGTTACGCATTCTCAAATTCTTTTCACATGTTTGTTCTGTCTTTCCTATGGGATTTTAACATCTAAAATCCTTGCAGAAGAACCACTGTTTTGTATTGTTTTGTTTTCTCTCCATTTATATTACTTATTTACCCAGGTGAGAGGGAAAAACAGCTAGGGATCAGACTGGCATATGTGTCTCCCCTATTTGTCCCCACTATGGAAGTAAGAGGTAAAATACCTCTAGCCTTACTGGGAGAAGGCAATGGCACCCCACTCCAGTACTCTTGCCTGGCAAATCCCATGGATGGAGGAGCCTGGTAGGCTGCAGTCCATGGGGTCACTAAGAGTCGGACACGACTGAGCTACTTCACTTTCACTTTTCACTTTCATGCATTGGAGAAGGAAATGGCAACCCACTCCAGTGTTCTTGCTGGAGAATCCCAGGGACGGGGGAGCCTGGCGGGCTGCTGTCTCTGGGGTCGCACAGAGTCGGACACGACTGAAGCGACTTAGCAGCAGCAGCAACCTGACTGGAACTAGACATCTATAGCACATCTGATATCCTTATCCAGATTTCATTAATACTTTTCTTTGCTTCCTGATATCCCCTCTCACCTTCCCTTACAACCATACCTCCCTTTCTCTGAGATAATTATTCCTTGGTCTTCTGGTTATCATTTGAATGAAGACACAAAATTAAATGAAATTCTTATACAGATTTTCTGGTCACAGTACAATACCTACTATATTCATAGTACATGTACAATAGTTGATGACTGATTGATCAATACATATATATGTATGCATGCATGTATGTTCAGTCGCTTCAGTGGCATCTGACTCTTTGTGACCCTTTGGACTGTAGCCTGCCAGGCTTCTCGGTCCATGGGATTCTCCAGGCAAGAATACTGGAGTGGGTTGCCATGCCCTGCTCTGGAGAATCTTCCTGACCCAGGGATCACACCCAAGTCTTCTGCGTCTCCAGCACTACAGGCAGATTTTTAGCACTGAGCCACTGAAGAAGGCCATGCGTGTGTATACTGCATTGGAAAAAGATTGTAAATGGATATAACATAATTAGATTCATGATCCCTGAAAATAGTAATTAATCATGTTTTAAGTGAAGTCGCTCAGTTGTGTCTGACTCTTTGCGACCCTGTGGCTGTAGCCCTCCAGGCTCCTCTGTCCATGGGATTCTCCAGGAAAGGATACTAGAGTGGGTTGCCATTTCCTTCTATAGGGGATCTTTCTGACCCAGGGATCAAACCTGGGTCTCCTGCATTGCAGGCAGATGCTTTACCCTCTGAGCCACCAGGGATAGCCATAATCATGTTTTAGATTATCAAATCCAGTACCAAGTTCTGCCTTGAAATTTTAGTGCCAAGATTTGCATTTGTAATTTGCATTTCTTTTCTTTCTTCATATGAAGTTATGGTTTCCTATATTAACAAATTCTGCATTAATTCAAATGAAGGGATGTTGTAGGAGGTTGAATTGAACTCTACGCATGGACACAACTGCACTCATCTCACACACAAGTAATGTAATGCTCAAAATTCTCTAAGCCTGGCTTCAGCAATACATGAACCATGAACTTCCAGATGTTCAAGCTTGTTTTAGAAAAGGCAGAGGAACCAAAGATCAAATTGCCAACATCCGCTGGATCATCGAGAAAGCAAGAGAGTTCTAGCAAAACATCTGTTTCTGCTTTATTGACTATGCCAAAGCCTTTGTGTGGATCACAACAACCTGTGGAAAACTCTTAAAGAGATGGGAATACCAGACCACCTGACCTGCCTCTTGAGAAATCTGTATGCACGTCAGGAAGCAACAGTTAGAACTGGACATGGCACAACAGACTGGTTCCAAATAGGAAAAGGAGTACGTCAAGGCTGTATATTGTCACCCTGCTTATTTTACTTATATGCAGAGTACATCATGAGAAATGCTGGCTTGGATGAAGCACAAGATGGAATCAAGATTGCTGGGAGAAATATCAATAACCTCAGATGTGCAGATGACACCACCCTTATGGCAGAAAGCAAAGAAGAACTAAAGAGCCTCTTGATGAAAGTGAAAGAGGAGAGTGAAAAAGTGGGCTTAAAGCTCAACATTCAGAAAACTAAGATCATGGCATCCAGTCCCATCACTTCATGGCAAATAGATGGGGAAGCAGTGGAAACAGTGAGAGACTTTATTTTCTTGGGCTCCAAAATCACTGCAGATGATGAGTGTAGCCATGAAATTAAAAGACACTTGCTCCTTGGAAAAAAAGTTATGACCAACCTAGACAGCATATTAAAAATCAGAGACATTACTTTGCCAACAAAGGTCCATCTAGTCAAAGCTATGGGTTTTCCAATAGTCGTATATGGATGTGAGAGTTGGACCTTAAAGAAGGCTGAGCACCAAAGAATTGATGCTTTTGAATTGTGGTGTTGGAGAAGACTCTTGAGAGTCCCTTGGACAGCAAGGAGATCCAACCAGTCCATCCGAAAGGAAATCAATCCTGAATATTCATTGGAAGGACTGATGCTGAAGCTGATAGTTCAACACTTTGGCCACCTGATGTGAAGAACCGACTCATTTGAAGAGACCCTGATTCTGGAAAAGATTGAAGATGGTAGGAGAAGGAGATGACAGAGGATTTAATGGTTGGATGGCATCACCAAGTTAATGAGCATTAGTTTGAGTATGCTCCCAGAGTTGGTGATGGACAGGGAGCCCTGGTATGCTGAAGTCCATAGGGTCGCAAAGAGTTGGACACGACTGAGCAACTGAACTGTATTGACACCTTGGATATCTCTTCCTGAGATTTTCAGTTGCATAAAAGATGTTTTAAAATTAGCTTATTTCTCACTTACAACACATGGTAAATTAAAAAAAAACATTTTAAATAAAGTTTCACTAAAATGCAACCATTGGGTTTCAGTTTATTGTTTTTATTAAAACTAGACAGGTCAATAAGTTCCTTATTTTTACCCCCCCATTTGCATTTATTCACTCTTCGTATTTCAGATCCTACAGGGAAATAAGTAGGATAGTTCAGTTCAGTTCAGTTCAGTCGCTCAGTCGTGTCCAACTCTTTTCGACCCCATGTGCAGCACGCCAGGCCTCCCTGTCCATCACCAACTCCCAGAGTTGCTCAAACTCATGTCCATGAAGTCAGTGTTGCCATCCAACCATCTCACCCTCTGTCGTCCTCTTCTCCTCCCGCTTTCAATCTTTCCCATCATCAGAGTCTTTTACAATGACTCAGTTCTTTGCATCAAATGTGTAAGACAGTATTTGCATAATCACCTAATTTATTTCTTCACTTCTCTTTTCTCCTTCCTTTCTCTCATTTATTTTTTCTTTTCTCTATGAAAACATTAAAATATTTATAATTATAATTCCTCTATTCCTCTTGTTTCAGTTCGTTCATGTGAATTCTCCACATGAGAAATATTGTGTGATCTCTGGAAATATTTGGTTTTAGAAATGGGTTTAAAAAAGGGCTATTGATAAAGAGTATGTATTTCCTTTATTAGTAGTCTAATGCTGGACCTAATATTTATCATTGCTTATGAGACTCTGATGCTGGGAGGGCTTGGGGGCAAGAGGAGAAGGGGACGACAGAGGATGAGATGGCTGGATGGCATCACTGACTCGATGGACGTGAGTCTCAGTGAACTCTGGGAGTTGGTGGTGG
This sequence comes from Bubalus bubalis, assembly GCF_019923935.1. Classification (NCBI taxonomy): domain Eukaryota; kingdom Metazoa; phylum Chordata; class Mammalia; order Artiodactyla; family Bovidae; genus Bubalus; species Bubalus bubalis. The sequence goes on from NC_059166.1 coordinate 52,303,001, forward strand.
ACAGGGAGGCCTGGCATGCTGCGATTCATGGGGTCACAAAGAGTTGGACACGACTGAGCGACTGAACTGAACTGAAAATGAGACTTTGTTATATATTAAAAATAAAAAATATTAACCAACTCATAGACTTAGAGACTTATGGTTTCCAGGGGGAAGGGTGAAGAGGAGGGATAGATTGGGAGTTTGGGATTGACATGTACACACTTTTATATTTAAAATAGACAGCCAGAAGGACCTACTGTATAGCACCGGGAACTGTGCTCAATACTCAGTAATAATCTAAATGGGAAAATAATTTGAAAAAGAGTAAATACATGTATATGTTTAATTGAATCACCTTGCTGTATACCTGAAACTGACACAACATTATTAATCAGCTATACCCAATATAAAATAAAAATTAAAAAATAAATAATATGCAAAAAATATATATGACTGCTGCTGCTAACTCGCTTCAGTCGTGTCCGACTCTGTGCAACATCAGACACAGCAGCCCACCAGGCTCCCCTGTCCCTAGGATTCTCCAGGCAAGAATACTGGAGTGGGTTGCCATTCCCTTCTCCAATGCATGAAAGTGAAAAGTGAAAGTGAAGTCGCTCAGTCGTGACCAACTCTTAGCGACTCCATGGACCGCAGCCTACCAGGCTCCTCCATCCATGGGATTTGCCAGGCAAGAGTACTGGAGTGGGGTGCCATTGCCTTCTCCGATATATGACTAGTAAGGCATATAAATAAAGTTACATACATTTCACTTAGCTGTTTAGTTTAATAAATGGAAATATTGATTCACACACATCATGAGATACTAGTTCTATTCCAGTGTTCATAGAATTCTATAAAATTGCTGATAGAATAAATTACATCTACTTTAATGTTTCCCCAGTGAAGTCATCCTATGCTACTGAATATACTTGAAAACAACAACTTACTAAAATTTTAAAGATAGCTTCCTTCTAGCAATAATAATTTCTTCAGAAGTAGAACCTTTTTCCAAACATATTAATATTTTCAAAAAGATGATAACCCTGTCAGGGATTAGACTGTCTCCAGAGTTAAAACCATAATCTGGTAAATAATTTCAACAGAGGACTTCTTTTCTCCTGGAATAGGAAACTTTCTCATCAGAGAATTCCACAGATATTCATTTCTTCAAAAACAGGACCTTTAAAACATGTTAGAATCTTCAAAGTGGGGAAAATGCCACCCCTTAGCAAAATGAAGTCTTTTAAAGTAGAAGCCCAACAGCATTATGAAGACTCCCAAGGGAAACTCCAAAGGCTCTATAAAATACTGCTTCCAGTACCCAACTCTCAGATTATCATTTTAAAATGTTACCCAGATGGTATGAAAACTACTTAAAAAATAGACTAAATGCGGTTTTAGGTTCATAGCAAAACTGAGCACAAAGTACTGGGTGGTTCCATATACTCCTTGCCCTCCATACATGCACGGACCCTCCTACAACACCATTACTCACCAGAATAGTACTTTTGTTACAATCAGTGGACCTACACTGACACATCATTATTACCCAAAGTCCAAAGCTTACATTAGGGTGCACTTTTAGTGTTATGCATTTAATGGATTTGGACACATGTGAAATGTATCAAGAATTGTAGTATTATAGAACAATTTCATCGCTCTAAAAATCCTCTGTGCTCTTGCTATTCATCCTTTCTTTCCCCTAACCAGTGTAACCACAGATCTCCTTACTGTCCATAGTTTTGCCATTTCCAGAATGTCATGTAGTTGGAATCATACAGTGCATATCCTTTCTAAATGGGCTACTTTCAATTCATGATATGTGTTTAAACTCTCTCCTTATCTTTTCATCGCTTGATAGTTCATTTCTTTTTAGCTCTGAATAATATTCTATTATCTAAGTATGCCACAGTTTATCTATTCTACTAAAAGACAACTTAGTTGCTTCCAAGTTTTGGCAATTATGAATAATGCTGCTATAAACATCTGCATGCAGGACAAGTTTTCAACTCCTTTGTGTAAATACCAGGGTACATACTTGCTAGACAATATAAGATTACTTTTAGTTTTGTGAGAAATTGCCATGGTGGCTTTATCATTTTATATTCCCACTAGCACTGAGAATTATAATTCCTATTGCTCTAGATTTTTGCCAGCATTCTAATGGGTGGATAGTAGTATCTCTTTGTTGTTTAAATTTCCTTTTCTATGATGACCAGAGTATATGGAGCATATTTTAAAATTCTTATTTGCATCTGTATATCGTCTTTGGTATAGTATCTGTTCAAACCTTTGTCTCACTTTTTAATTGGTTTGTTTGTTTTCTTATTGTTGAATTTGAAAAGCTTTTTGTATATTTTTCACAACAATCTTTTATCAGAAATGTCTTTTGCAAATATTTTCTCCTAATCAGTGGCTTTTTAAAATTTCTCTTGACAGTGTTTTTGCAGAACAGAAATTTTTAACATTAATGAAGTCCAGCTTGTCAGTTCTTTTGTCCATGGATCATGCCTTTGGTGTTGTAAGTAAAAAGTCATTACCTTACCTAAGGTTATCTAGATTTTCATTTGTGCTATTTTCTAAAAGTTTTATAGTTTTATATTTTACATTAGGTCCATGATTCATTTTAAGTTAATTTTTTGAATCTATGTGTTCTGTGTCCAGATTCTTTATTTTGTGCATATAGATGGCTAATTATTCCAGCCTCATTTATTGAAAATATCTTTGCACCATTAAATTATCTTTGTTTCTTTGTCAAGGATTAGCTGACTGTATTTATGTGGATCTATCTCTGGGCATTCTGTTCTGTTCCGTTGATCTATTTGTCTATCCTTTTGTCAACACTTTCTTGATTAGTGTAGCTTTATTGTAAATCTTGAACTCTGGAATGTCAATTGTCCAAAATGTTCTTATGGGTCTTTTGCATTTCCATATACAATTTAATATCAGTTTTTGATATTAACAAAATAACTTGCTGGGATTTTGATGGAGACTGCATTTAATCTACAGACCAGGTTGGGAGAAATGACATCTTTACATGCAATTTACTTTTAAAATGTTCCCATTTGACTTGAACCATTTTAATTGATAGGTAAAATATGGTACTACCTAGTTATCAAGAAAAGAAGATTGGTATCAAAAACTTAGTGTCTGTATTCCTTTAACTCTAATACAAGGATTGGAAAAATAATATATGAATGGTGAACAGATGCTGTAGATTTGAATTGTATAAAGGCAGTTTTCCCTCACTTCTTGCTATTTGTGATCTAGAAGAGGATATTAAAATCAGAACAATTTATTTGATAACAAACAAAACAACTGAACTGTTAGGTTTTTCTCTTTAGGAAAAAAGGTTTATCCACTTCATCTACCTAAAGGAGCTGTTGTGAAACTGAGTATTAGGGAAACTGTGAAAAGTAATGAGTGCTAAGCTGTGATCATCATGGTCATCAACATTGCCAATTATGTAATTGCCACTATTTTCCTCTCCATAAGTTTGTATATAACTGAAGAATGTATCTTTGTATAAATTTGAAATCTGATTGGGTTATGAGAGTTTTGGATATAAACTGGTATTATGATTACAAATAAATGTAATATCTAAGAAAAATGCTGAAATGCTTAGATGTTAGGGCAGAGTACAGAAAATGTTTAAAGTAATTTTTACATTTTATTATTTACTATTTTATTGTTTATTGCCTGTATGTTTACTTTTTTGGGAGAGGAAAGTGGCAACCCACTGTAGTATTCTTGCCTGGAAAATCCCATGGACAGGGAATCCTGGTGGCTGCAGTCCTTGGAGTCACAAAAGACAGGACATGACTTAACGACTAAACAACAAAAATATTTACTTTTTATTGTTATACATATACTCTAAGCATGTTTATAATAGAAAATTATAAATTGGCTTCTCTATTCTGTGTCTAAAAAGATATGAAAAGGTGATTCACAATATATTAAATTTAAGATTGTGGGAATCAGAAGCAGGAAGTGGGTGAGGTTAATTCTCTTTTCTTTCCTTCAATTACTTGTTTTCCCAAGGTAGTGATTCCGTTGTACATTTGAGAGAGGACTAAAATATATGTGTTTGTGTGTGTGTCTGTTTGTCTGTAAGACTTGAATATGTAATAGAATAGAACTCATTATAATAACTTGATAATTTATATTACCAATTAAAATGTACATGTGGTTAGAGGATGCCATGCACAAAATAAAATGGATTTGAATTTCTGATTTAAAATTGTGATTACAAAGGTTTGGGTTAACTGATACCATGTTTTCTGCCTATTACTTTTCTGTATTTTATTCATAAGCAACTGAAGCCACTTCACAAATCTTTGTAGCTCTGTATTTCAAGACAGCCTTCTACCTAGTGAAAAATTCAGTTACACTTCTCAGCTCTTTAGCTCTATAATTCTGGGCAACTTGATTTTTTGAACTCTCAACACTTCTGGTTAGAATACTGAGAACTGTGATTTTCTCAGGAACAGGCGTCTTAGTGCTGATGTCTTGTCAGTCATTGAATGGGAGCAGCCTGTGGGAAGTACGGCTTCAGTGCCAACTCTGTAGTTGAGATAGGTCCTGAGGCCAAAGGTCAGTTATTCTTAGTCGCAGTTGTGAGAGATCAAAAAGGTATGTTTTTATGGCCACCATAGTGAATGAGAGATATTTTATTGTTAGAGGAACTTTTAGAGCCATAAAAATGAAAGTATCAAAATCCAAAGTATTTAAGCACATGTTTCTTGGGTGTTTTCAAGCTTGTTCTCTCTTTTCAATCTCACAACAACCATAAAGAACAAATCTTATTATCTTTATATTAAATATATAAAAACAGTTTAGATGACTGATGTCATCTAACACATTATTGACTGGGTGATTTTCTGGAGAAACTGCCTGTGGCTGACAATTTGTTAGGTAAGTGAATTTTGAAACGTCTCTGATCAATAAAGTACAGGTAACAAAAGATGTATTAATATATCTCTGGTCAAAAGTTGTTAATTTTAAGGAGATACTTGAATAGTATATGATGCTATATTTAAGTGGCAACCTTGGTTGGATTGTGGAAAGTGTATTTTTTTCTTGAACAAAATGATGTAAGAATAACAAATCATAAGGAAAGGTAATCCTCCTTTATTCAGTTTTTAAAAGGTTGCAGCAATCATTCTGATTCTTAGGAATTTAGAGAAAACAGCAGTTGCAACATTTAGAGAAATTAGCACAGATGTTTCTATCTATTCTGTAGGCTCCTCGGTGTTGGCTTAATTGCAGTGTCAAAGGTGACATACTTTTGAACTTTAATTTTCTCATTCCAAATATGAGAAATCTGGCATAATTTTGTGATTATAGTCAGGTCACAAAATTTACACTAATAAATTTCTTCTGCTACTGAGTCTTTCTAGCATAATGGAAAATTTGAGGGAAGCATATGTGAAATGCTATGAGTCCCATAGAAATAATAAAAGAAAACAGTCTGAATAACCTGGTTTTCTTTTTCAAAGTAAATTGCTCACCACTAAAATATTTTCTAGTATCAGGAAAAATAGTCCAACCAAGGAAGATGAAGGGCCATGTGTTGGACAATCTGTTCTCAAACTTTCTGGTTTCATGAATTTTGTTTTATGGGTTATATCTGTCTCTATTTACCATTAAAAATTGAAACCAAGAAAAAAACTTTAAATATTTTAAGACAGATCATTTAAAATAGCAATATTAAACCCACTGCATGTTAACATAGGTATCATTTTTATGAAAAATAACTCCCAACAAAAAAGGACTAAGGGATAAGAATGATATTTTATACTTTTGCACATCTCTTTAATATCTAAATTAATAAGCATAGTCAGTTCTTATATCTGTATCTTCATCTGCTGCAACTCATTTTTATGATTGAAATCCGTGAAGAAAATACAGCCTCATGCAGATATTTGGTTGTCATCACATATAATTGTAGGTATTCTTTGATATTACACCAAAACTCAGCAAATGGTTGTTCTCTTAAAGATTAGTATGTGAGCTCTGAAATCATATCAGTATACCTTTGATACTTTGTTACATTAAAATCCATTAGTTTATTACTCACTCTGAATGGATCTTTTACTGGTAGATGATTTTACCCATGCATGTACGTAACATATACATTGATCATTCAGAGAATACTAGTTCATGGAATTATGCAGAACTTCCACATATCAAAACATCACATTTGTCAGTATCACCACTAATTTCACCAGAAAAAAATTAAGTATTATGAGGTTCAAATTTTATCACTGGCAGCACAAATTCTGTTGGGTCCATCCTCTGACAGATTTACTTCAATATTTTTTTTATAAAACACCTACCAAATATTCATGTCAAGTAACCATAGTTTGTTATTAATTCTTTCAAATAAAATGCCATTTCATGAGAGACTGGCTAGTTCAGCTTTTGATTACAGTTGCACAAGTTCTTTACATCCAGATCACCATCATATTTCAATATATAGCAGAAGTGCATTTTGTAATCTTCCCATTTCATCAAATAAAATATTAAAATGATGTATACTCAGGTTTCAAGATTTAATGAAATTAAACATTTTTACTGTTTCACCAAGTATGTTCTTAAGGGAAATTCTTTAATTAATTTAGTTGTTAACTGTAGATCTGTTGGAGTGAGAAATACTATGACTGCTAGTGGTTTGGTACAAACTGCCACCAGTTTTATCCACCGCTGCTTTTGCACCATCAATGTAATTCTGAACAGAGTAAAGGAAAAAAAAAGTCTTAGTATTATTATAACAATAGTTTTGATGTTGTATATTCACTAGAACTTGGTTTCCCAAGAGGTTAGCAAACCACACTTTGAAACCTCTATTCAAGGTAAGAACTCTTGAGGCTGTTTGAGAGTATTTGATCCATGTGAACAGGAGGCCTTTTTTGGTTCATTTGTTTCCCAAGAAATTAGAACAGTCTCTTAACAAGTGATAAAAGTACAAACATATTATTCATTTCATTAAAGAAAGAAATATTCAGTGCCAGAATTCCAGTCCCTCTCCTCTCCTTTAGCCCCTCACCACCAACTGAGTTATGTGTTGGATGGCTTTGTGATTTAGTTTTCTCATCCGTAAAGTGGAGATCACATCAGTACCTAATTTATAGGTTTGTTTTAAAGATGAAATGTTACCATGCATTAAAATGCTTCATAGAATGACCAATAGAGAGTAGTGTTTAGTTATTCAAGAACATATTAAGGATCTACAGCTCTCTCAGTTATAGTTGAGTTGTGTTGCTTATAACAGTGTTTCAATCAAAAGAGTAGAGTGTCATACATTAATGAAGGCCTGGGATTGTGCTTCAAGGCTTAGATGCTAGCTCCAGAATGTCTTCAGGCCCTCAGGATTGTTTTCCTGCACTAATACTCTCCTACATGATGTTCATATTAAAGTCACATCCTGATCCCATATAGTTGCTAAAGCTCTAGTTTTCACTTCTGTGTTAAAGGCTAAAAGAAGAAAGAAAGATAGAAAGATTTTTTTAAATAGAGTCTGCCCCCAGTTGAGTCAGCTCCGTTTAATGAGATTTCTCAGAAGTCTCATACCCCATTTCTACATTTTGTTGGCAGCAACACGGTCGCAAACAAAGGAGGCAGATGTATCACTATGCCTAGCTGAATATTACGGTTTCTGTACCAAGGAGAAAGAAGAAAATGGATGGCTTCCACCCACTGCTGGAACAATACAGTAGATCGTATGAAAAATATAACATGAATATATTCCATCAGGCAGAAATCTGATTCATACAGATTCCTTTGGCTCCTCTATGGAGATGTCAACTCTTTGACCCAGCACTGAACTCAGCACCACACCATAGGCCTTTATCCTCACTAAAGGACAGAGATTGTGCATTAAACTGTATCTAGTGCCTCTACATTATCCCCAGGATCAAGCGATGGGAATTTATATGTACAGTGTGTCGAGTGTGATTCAGCTACACTGATGACTAACCATTTTAGGCTGAACTGAGAGCACTACAGCTTCTCTGAGTTTCCTGAATCTTATCCCAATTATATTTCATTTAATAACACTCAGTGAAATATCTGGTGGCAGGGGAAATGAAACTACATGCTTTTATGGGATCATTCATCAAGAACTAATTGAAGCTTTCATACAGTTTAGTGCTGATAAAACAGTGTAACAATAAACAATAACAAAATTCACTGGAGAAGGATTTGTTTTGCCGTGAGGAAAATGGTTCCGTTTCATCCTGGGATTCCTGGTTAAAAGAGCCTCCAATTTACAAAGGGATAAGCACAGGCTCCTCTGCATAATGACGGGGTGGAAGCTGTGTCAAATGTATTAGTGTTGCTCCAGTGGAGCCATTCTCAGCCTAAGTATTTGCTATTGTGTGGGACTCTGGCAGGAGGCTGCAGGACGAATAGGATTTTTAAAAGTTTCTTTTTGCTATTTATTGTTATTGTGCTTGAAGCAGCTCCATCGTAGTTTTTATTGGAAAATATGTGAATAACCTTAAAGTGTACTTTAACACAATTTAGCTTTTTTAAAAAATATCCCAATGTAAGAGGTTCCTGTTTGTATACGTCTGTTTATGGAATGGATTGGCTTTTTGTCCTTGGAATTCTTGTTCTTCCGTATGTGTATTTGAACATCTGGCTGAACTGAAAAGGAAGAAATCTACCTTACTCATTTTCTTGGAAGTGATTTAAAGGAAATCTTATCAAAGTGAAATGCATTAGAAATGTGCTGCAAACTGCTAAAGACCTGAACATTCATTGCCATATGACTTAAGTAACAGTAGGCATGATACTGCAGGTGAAGAATTTACTTGGTAACTGGTTTGTCTTATAAGTAATAACCACGGATTTTGTTAGTAAAACTTACTGCCTAGACTCTAGGCACTTAGACTGGAATCTGTACCATCACCATATTGAAATTGCTCAAATACCATTAAATGGATTCAGATTTTAGATAAATGATCATAAGACTCATAAGATAATATAAATGATCCTCTTTCATAGACACCATTAATAATGATTAATCTGTCTTGAAAACCTACCTGCAAAACAAGGAACCCTAAAAATATAGATATGGTCAGATATTATAATTTTTAAATGCACAGTTTTGTTCAATTTTATTTGGATATAAAAAGTAATTTCTCTTAAGGCTTTTTAAACAATGATTTCCTAAAAGTCTTAATACATCTTAAACAAAGTACTGCCAAGCCTAAATTAGTCCCTAAAATGAAAAGGAATTAGAGAGACCAAAATCACTCTTTTCCTTGGTTAAGAAGCTAAATTAATGCTTCATGTACTTAGTTGCCAGTCACTTCAGTTAATTTGTGGCACCATTAATGAGCGAAGGATGAATTCATATCATGACAAGTAAGTATCAATATGATAGATATGTTAAGGGATAAAATAATTGTGGATTTCATAGCTTTCATTTTGTAAAGCATATTTGACTTTCCATGTAGATATGCCAAACAGAATCCTATAGCAAAGGCATCTAAAGATGGTAATGACAGATTAGCATAAATTAAGTTGGCACCATTCTGTAATACTTCCACTGTAGTTCTCAAACACTCTAGGCAGCTTCTATGCCAGGACCTTCCCTGTGTGTGACAGACACCATTTTTCTTTATTTTTCCGCTGAGTTTGGTCACTCATTTCTTTTGGGCTTTGATCAAATGCCACCTTCTTAGTGAGTTATTTTTGAATACCTTATTTTTGTATTGCATTTCTCACCCTCAAATCATATATCCTAATTGCTAGCTGCCTTATTTTTCTTCACAAGTACATATGATACCCCAAGTATTACCCACTTATTTATTTGCAAATTATACTTTTTAGAATTTAAAGTTTGTGAGAGCAGGTGGTCTGTACATTTTGTCTATTGCTGGATTCAAGAGCCTGAAATACAACAGGCATTCAAATGATATATGCTGAGTAAATGAATTGGGGTTCTAAATCTCCCATATCTCACACACTAGCTCTTTGAGCTTACACAGCTTACTTAGCCTACTGATTTCTGTTTCCTTATTTACACAATGTGAGAAATAATGATGCCTCTTAACATTTTGCTGATTGAACCGAACACTGTAGATGAAAGATTTTGCTGAGGGCAAATGATGTTTTGTTGTTGAAACATCAAATGGTTTTCATGAAACTCTGTGAAAGTAATAGATTTTGGCTTGCTTGGATTATGTGGCTTACAGGAGACCTATACTTGGTTTAGGAAGTTGGTCTTGGAACACAAGTTAAAGCTATGAACCCTTTGGCTGTTGTTAATTTGCTAGAGCAATCCAAATAACTGTGTGACCAAACGCCGGTGGTGATTGGTAGAAACAAACCGATTTTAGAGATGACATTTAGATATGAGGCAGAATTTGAGGGATGGTAATTTAGGTGGAGTGAAGGTGGTACGGTGCTAAAGCTACTTGGCTTACATAAAAATTAAACTGATGAGTTTTGCCTCACATATAGCATGTTATTAAGGAAACAGGGGGCTTCTCTGGTGGCTTAGATGGTAAAGAATGCACCTGCAATGCAGGAGACCTGTGTTTGATCCCCTGGAGAAGGAAATGGCAACTGACTCCAGTATTATTGCCTGGAGAATTCCATGGACAGAGGAGCCTGGTGAGCTACAGTCCATGGGTGCCAGGAGCAGAAGCTCCGCCCATGGCAAAGGTCATGAGGAAGGAGGCTCGGCATACGCAAAGGCGGGATCGAGCCTCAGGAGTCCCCCTGGAAATTTTTGAGCATCTACCCCCAAAACCAGAGTCTGCCTACTTTCTGTTTTGTGTTCTCACCTACACCTCTGATTTTATGTCCCCCACTACCTCTCTCTGAAAATAGAGTTAACTTATACCTCCAGTTAATAATTCCTGGGTGTGACAGTGTTTTAACCTATAAACTCCTTTGGAAGTCCTCTAGCCTGTCTGAATAGGTTTTTCCGGCCACATGTGATTGTTCAGAGCCTCCCAACTGTGAGAGGCATGAGATGTTCTAAACTGTCTAAATACAGATTCTTTTGAGCAGTTAAAAGATTGATTAGAAATTGTATTGGTGAAGGGTTTTTCACTTGTTGGGCCAATGTTTGCTGCTAAGTTTCCATATCCCTTACCTGCTGTGTCCCTGGCAGTGTATTGATTAATATAATTAGTGTAAGTAATAGCTTTAATGTTTGTAACCTTGGACCCTTGAGTTAATTCTTTTTCTTGTTGTAGCCCACCACACCTTTGTCCTATAGGAATGCAACTTTATCTAATGCTTTTGGAGGGTGGCGCCTGACTAATCACCTTTAGAGAAAAATAAGTTTTCTAAAGAAAGGGTCTTAAAATGTTAACAGGCCTCCGGGCCAGAAGATGATGCAAATCACCTAAACTTTTGCGTATGATAAGTTTGCAGGAAGAAAGCCTGGCTTACTGCATGACTCTACCCCTTCCCCCATTATCCTCTATGCATAACTTAAGGTATAAAAACTACTTTGGAAAATAAAGTGCGGGCCTTGTTCACCGAAACTTGGTCTCCCCATGTCGTTCTTTTTCTCACCTTTTGGCTGAATTATTCAGCCTCTTTTTTCCACTAAATTTTCTCACTGAGCTATCCTTATTTAACAACTCTTTATATCTTTAATTAACATTTAAATAAGCTGTTGTTTCCTGATCGCCGATGCCGTCTCCCCTTCGAATTCCCTGGATCCACCCAGGGCTGGACCCTGGCACGTGGGTTCACAGAGTTGGACACAACTGAGCGAGTAACACACATACATTAAGGAAAGCGGGGCACTGTATCAGAAAGGGTAGTGTCATAGTTAGTTATATATGTGTCAGTTTAGTTAGGATATGGTGTCCAGGTGTTTGGCCAACCATTAGATGTGATTAACTCCTACAATTGGTTGATAATGTACTTATTTATTGTTTAGTTTTAAACATATATGCCATTTTTTTTTCTGTAAATCACCTTTTATTTTTTAATCAGTTGATTTTAAGCAAGAAAATTACTCTTGGTAATGTGGACCTGGACCTCATCCAATGAGCTGAAGGCCTTAAATGTAAAAAATAAAAAATAAACCCTGAGGTTTCCTGGAGAAGGAATTCTGCCTCAGGACTGTTACATAAAAATCATGCCTCAGTTTCCAACCTGCCTGTTTGCCCTATGGATTTGCTAGCTCTCACATGCCCCTGAGTTAATTCCTTAAAAAATCTCTTTCTCCCTTTATCCTGTTGGCTCTGTTTTGCTGGAGAATCCTGACAGATACAAGTCATAATTTGTTGTTAACAAGTCCAGATTTGTGGAATACTGTGAGGATTAAATAAAATAATGTATGCTAATTTCATGATAAAATGTTATCACGAAGTAGGTGCTCAAAGAATGGTCATTCTCATGATGGTGATAGTGCAGGGGATCAGGGGACGTGTTTACCAATGAAGTCTGGTCCTCCATTAGGCTATGATAGCATCCACTGAGTCTCTGAAGATTGCTGATTGATTTGACAAGTTCAAATTCAAATAAAGCAAAGAAGTTCAGCACCTAGCATATGTCGTCAGAATATTAAGGATGAGATCAAATTTGTTCATGTAACTACGGGGAGAACAGTGATTTTAAAGGGTATAAATTCTTGAGTCAACATCCTAGGATTCAAATTCCATCTTTTTTTGTGTGTGAAATGGATATAATAATGTTTTCCCAAAGGTTCATTGTGGAATTTTAGTAAAATAAATTATATAAAACTTTAAGGACTGTACCTGTCATATTTTCCTCCTCATAAAGAAAATTAGCATCAGATTTTGCAGTTTTTGAAATTTAGATTTCAGCCTTTGTTATGCCAAAGGAAAGGTCAGTTTAATACCTGGAGATGCATTTTTCTTTTCCCCTCTAGATAAATAAAACTTTACTGAGAGGAAAACATATCGATAAAGCACAAGCAAGTATTAAGATAGTTTTGCATTGTCTAAAGCTTCATAGAGAATGATGGCTCCCTTGACATACAGGGTGTTGCCGAGTTAGTTAAAGCCTCACACCCTTGTTCAGTTCAGTCGCTCAGTTGTGTCCAACTCTGTAACCCCATGAATTACTCTGCAACCCCATGAATTGCAGCACTCCAGGCCTCCCTGTCCATCACCAACTCCTGGAGTTTACCCATACTCATGTCCATTGAGTTGGTGATGCCATCCAGCCATCTCATCCTCTGTTGTCCCCTTCTCCTCCTGCCCCCAATCCCTCCCAGCATCAGGGTCTTTTCCAATGAGTCAACTCTTCACATGAGGTGGCCAAAGTATTGGAGTTTCAGCTTAAACATCAGTCCTTCCAATGAACATCCAGGACTGATCTCCTTTAGGATGGACTGGTTGGATATCCTTGCAATCCAAGGGACTCTCAAGAGTCTTCTCCAACACCACAGTTCAAAAGCATCAATTCTTCGGTGCTCAGCCTTCTTCACAGTCCAACTCTCACATCCATACATGACCACTGAAAAAACCATAGCCTTGACTAGACAGACCTTTGTTGGCAAAGTAATGTCTCTGCTTTTGAATATGCTATCTAGGTTGGTCATAACTTTCCTTCCAAGGAGTAAGCATCTTTTAATTTCATGGCTGCAATCACCATCTGCAGTGATTTTGGAGCCCCCCAAAATAAAGTCTGACACTGTTTCTCCTGTTTCCCCATCTATTTGCCATGAAGTAATGGGACCAGATGCCGTGATCTTAGTTTTCTGAATGTTGAGCTTTAAGCCAACTTTTTCACTCTCCTCTTTCACTTTCAAGAGGCTTTTGAGTTCCTCTTCACTTTCTGCCATAAGGGTGGTGTTATCTGCATATCTGAGGTTATTGATATTTCTCCTGGCAATCTTGATTCCAGCTTGTGCTTTTTCCAGCCCAGTGTTTCTCATAATGTACTCCATGTATAAGTTAAATAAGCAGGGTCACACCCTTGTAGGCAGGTGCAATTAGAGAAGAGATAGAATACAACTCCAAATCAGGGATCTTCAAGTCCTTCAAGGGCAGCTTTAATTGGCTTATCCCAGCAGATTCAAGAGCAGCAGCAAGGACCAGGGTGTGCTTTGTCATTTTGCACTCACAGAGGACACTGATAACAAAACCAAGTCCCTTACAGAATACGAGAAACCAGAGTCATTGTCAGTGTTATAAAGTATTATGTTATAAAATATTATGTGTATTGTATCATCAGCAGTGCTTATTAATGAAGATTTATTCATTCTCAAGAATATCATTTAATCATTAATCACTTAATAAAGAAACAGTGATTTTAATGCCATAAATGTATGTGCTGCAAATGTTATAAGAAAAAAGGCACTTTTTATAAAAAAGGAAAGCACAGTTTAATCTGATTATAATAGCATTTCTTAAATTAAGACATAATAAAGAATATTTTAGAAAGAAATTGTTATAATGTTATTACAGAGATATAGTTGATCTAAATAATTAAGTACTAAATCAATGAATTTGTACCATGTAACTAAAAAGTGGCAGTAATGCTAAGAAAATCTTTAAAAGCAGAGTGCAGCCTACCAACTGTGCTGAGTGTGCCTGGAGGGGAAGGCTCTGGCCAGCATTCCCCCAGTAGGACATGCCTGGGACTGAGTCAGGAAGGCCGAGAAGTCTTAAATACCTTCAGGCAGGTAGAAGCAGAAATCCAAGTGCTAGAGCACTTGGCGTCAGAGATCAACGGCTGAAGCCATCTGGTTTGGGAGTGAACTGAAAACATGGTCTTTAAGACAAGGTGAATTGCAAAAAAGAGGTGAGAGGTAGGGCAGCAGCCATGGTGTATGTACTGGTTCCAAAAAGAAGGGCTGCAGGAAGATTAAGGCAGACATGAGACCAAAGTTCATCATCTGGATTTTTCTTTAATTTTCAAATTGTTACTGGTTTTATTTGATTTAATCATACGTATTGCAAACATTTTTTTCTTTACTTTCCCATAATCAATGCATAGCTTTTTTATTGGCTCACAGTGATACATAATCTGTTTTTAAGTATTTCATCTTATTTAAATGAATATAAATCCACATTGTCACTTTCAGAATTTTGCATAATAATTCATTTGATGAATATACCAACACATATTTTATCCATCTTCTTTATATGGGCACTTAGACTTTTTATTTATATTTAATTTAAATACTATTATAATAAACAGTATTTAAAACTACTGTTTTTCCTAGGTATTTCAAGTGTAAATAAAAGACAGTTTTCATCCTGAGAGTAACAGAATCACATGAAGAAAGTTTGGAAAACAGAAAAATTAATAAAGCATTTATACTTCTACCATTACAACATATCATCAATTTGGCTTACTTAGGGTCTTTTATCACTTTTAATTATCTGATCAACAATTTATATACTACTCAGCTCAAAAGAATCCTTCAAACCTCATCTCTGCAGTTTATAGTCTTAGAGCTACCAACATACCTCATGGCAGAGCGCAGGGTGAGGATCTCACGGAGGCAGCCTTTATGCTTCCCACCAGTTAGCCCGGCTGTATCTGTCATTCCAGGGCCAGCCTGAGCCTCTGTCTTAGAGGGTTATTGGGATGAGTGTTATGAAAACTAATATTTATTAAAAAGACAAACTATGCTTGTAGCACTGTACACATTATCTTATTTAATCCTTATAACACTTTGAGTTAGATATATCAAACCTCTTTTTTGTAGATAAGATTATCGGTTTAGAAAGATTAAATAATTTGGCCAAGATTACATCACACAGAAGAACTGGAATAGAAATCTGTAACTGTGGGCCTATGAAATAAATAAACTTGTAAATAACATACTGATGTCCTAGGGTATGTGGATATGGCAATAGGTGGTAGTGAGTTCCAAAATCTATTTCTTCTTGATCATATCCTTCTAATCAATGACACACTAGAGTTGTCATTTTGTGAATTAGAAATGTGGGTGGATATAAGACTCAAAATCACCTTCACTTCTGTAACAGATGCATTAGTAATGCAGTAAGTTTAATTATGTGTTTGGTGAGTATGAGTACATATAGGCCGAACTCTGTTGGCTTAGCTCTACCACATAGTGACTTAGCCAAAGATTTTGATGATAAGGAACTGAGGGTATTTTAGGGCTTAAGAGAGAGTTCAGATAACAATGTCACTTGTGTTAATGATTTGTCTTTGTACCATATACCAGGATCGACTAGCAAGGAGGAGAGATTGAATGAGGCATGGACAGGCATAATTAGCACTGGAGAAAGAATAAAGGAAGTGGATAGAATTAATATTTTTATTGAAATTAAAACCAGCTTCTCTTGAGATTAATGAATCAAAGTATTCTATGTATCTGATTCAAAGTGAATTTCTGCAGTTTAAAGAGAAACCAATATGACAGAGGCATATTTCAGAAATTTTGTGGGTTCAGTTCCAGACCACTGCAATAAAGTAAATATAAAAATAAAGCAATTCACACATTTTTTTTGGTTTCCCAGTGCATCTAAAAGTTATATTTATACTACATTGTTGTCTATTAAGTGTGTGATATTAATAGACATATCTAAAAGCAATTTACATACTTAATTTAAAAATGGTTTACTGCTAAAAAATGCTAACCATCATCTGAGTCTTCAGTGAGTTGTTATCCTTTTGCTGGTGGAAAGCCCTGCCTCAATGTTGATGGATACTCACTCATAAGGGTGGTGATTGCTGAAGACCGGAGGCGCTATGACAATTTCTTATAATAAGACAACAATGAAGTTTCCTGCATCAATTAACACTTCCTTTCACAAATGACTTCTTTGCAGCATTCAATTCTATTTACCCATTAGGATTTCTTTCAAGACTGGAGTCAATCCTTTCAAACTCTGCTGCTGCTTTATCAATTAAATTTAAATCCTTTGTTGTCATTTCAAAAATCATCATAGCATCTTCACCAGGAGAAGGTTTCATCTTGAGAAACCACCTTTCCACTTCCATAAGAAGCAACTCCTCATCTATTCAAGTTTGATCATAAGACTGCAGCAATTCATTCACATCGTCAAGCTCCATTTCTAATTCTAGTTCTCTTGCTATTTTCACCACAACTGAGAACATCTTGAATTCCTCATAGTCATTCATGAGGTTGGAGGAATCCAAATTCCTCTTAATGTCTATGTTTTGACCTTTTTTCATGAATCATAAATGTTCTTAATTCAATATTTTCCAAAAAGTTTCAATTTATTTTTCCTAAATCCATTAGAGAAATCATTATTTATAGCAACTACAGCCTTATGAAATGCATTTCTTAAATAATGACTTAAAAGTCAAAATGACTCTTTGATCTATTGGCTTCAGAATAGATGTATTAGCAGACATAAAAACAAAGCCAATATCATTGTATATCTCCATCAGAGTTCTTGGGTGACCAGATGCATTGTCAATAGTGTATTTTGAAATGAATCTTTATTTCTGAGCAGTATGTCTCAACAGTGGGCTTAAAATACTCTAAGCTATACTGTAGATAGATATGTTGTTATCTAGGCTCTGTTGTTCTATCTGTAGAGCATAGGCAGAGTAGACATAGCATAATTCATAAGGGCCCTAGGATTTTTGGAATGGTAGATGAGTATTGGCTTCAACTTTGAGTCATGAGCTGCAATAACCCCTAACAAAAGAGTCAAACCTGTTCTTTAAAATTTTGAAGATAGGCATTGAGTTTTCTCCAGCTATGAATGTCCTTGATGGTATTTTCTTCCAATATAAGGCTGGTTCATTTATATTGAAAATCTCTTATTTAGTGCAGTCAACTTTATGAATTATGTTGGCTAGATCTTTTGAATAACTTGTTGCAGTTTCTATATCAGCACTTGCACTTTTTGTCTTATAGAAGTTTCTTCTTTCCTTAAACCTCGTGAACCAACCTCTGCTGGCTTCAAACTTTCCTTCTGCAGCTTTCTCACCTCTTCAGCCCTAACAGAACTGAAGAGAGTTAGGGCTTTGCTCTGGATTTGGCATTGGCTTAGAGGAATGTTGTGGTTAGTCTGATCTTCTAACGAGACCATTAAAACGTTCTCCATGTCAGCAATAAGGCCTTTTCACTTTATTGTTTGTGTTCATTGGAGTAGCACTTCTAATTTCCTTTAAGAACCTTTCCTTTGTATTCACAACTTGGCTAACTGGTGCAAGAGGCCTAGATCTAAGCCTTTCCTAGCTTTTGATATACTTTCTTCACTAAGCTGAATCACTTTTAGCTTTTGTTTTTAAAGTGAAAGATGTGTGACAGTTCCTTTCACCTGAATACCTAGAAGTCACTGTAGGGTGATTAATTGGCCTACTGTCTATATATATTCTCTTGTTTCAGGGAATAGGGATGCCCAAGGAAAGGGAGGGACACAGGGAGCAGCCACTTGGTGGCGCAGTCAGAACATACACAGTAGTTATTTTTTGTCATCTTATGTGGGTGGGGTTCACAGTGCCCCCCAAATAATTAAAATAATAATGTCAAATATCACTGATCACAGGTCACCATAACAAACTTAATAATAATGAGAAAAATTGAAGTATTGCTGGAATCACCAAAATATGACATAGAGACAGACAGTGAAGCCAATGCTCCTGGAAAAATGACTCCAATAGACTTGCTTGATGCAAGATTGACACAGACCTTCAATTTGTAATGGGAAGCTTCCCTGGTGGCTCAGCCAGTAAAGAATCTGGCTGCAATGCAGACAACCTAGATTTGATCCCTGGGTCAGGAAGATCCCCTGGAGGAGAACATGGCAAACCTTCCCAGTATTCTTGCCTGGAGAATCCCATGCACAGAGGAGCCTGGTGGGCTACAATATCAGTGCAGGCACACGTGCATGGATACACACACACAAAAGACTTACTTGATGCAAGGAGGTTGACAAAAACTTTCAAGTTGTAAAAAACGCAATATTTTAAAAGTGCAATAAAATGAGATATGTCTCTGTAGAGAATAATCTAGATAAGACACTAGTACAATGGATATATGTTACTTTATTGGACCACCAACCTCCCACTTTTTCTAAGTCTGTGTCTTCCTCAGTACTGCCATCCATATTGTAGCAGTAGAATCAACCTTATAACCAGGCGACTTCAGTTGACTGGTTTGTTGGGGGTAGCTTGCCAGGTAGGGACACTGATCCCTATCTAGTAGGTTTAGGACTTTAGGCCAAGAGTGTCATGCTCTAGGAGGGGGGGCTTGAACTGTTAGGAACAGTTATATGACCATATGTCCTGGCTTGTGGACCACAGAAGGTTCAGAAGCAATGAAAGAAAGAAAAACAAACCAGAACCGCAGAGAGACACAGAAAAGAAAATTGTTCATTCCACTTTTTCCTCAGGCCTTGCCCCATTGTTATCTTTAGGTTCAGTGAAACATCTCATAACTTTATAAAATTCTGTTTTTATGTTAAACTGTTTAGAGTTGAGTTTCTGTCTCTTCTAACCACAAGAATTCTAGTATAATTAGTCTTTAAGTGTGAAATTAATTGAATCAAGGGCAAACATTGCAGCAGCTTCCAAGTTTGATATGGAAGCTGGATTATGTATATAAGAAATACAAAAAACTTAGTAGTTTTCTAAATTCAGAATGAGGTATCAGATGCCACTATAGTCAACTATATTAATAAAGGTGACTCCAAGTTCCTGAGGAAAATATGACATTTAACTAACAGTACCAAAGGCAATCTCTCACCTTTTGGAAAGGTCTTTTTACTCTTAAATATGATTGTTAAAATAGCAATGGATTTTTCTTTTCATGGTTGGTGCTATGGAAAGATCATAGGGATAACTTGACCACAGTGAAAGTTTCATTTCAGAATTATTTTCAAACTACTTGTATTAAAGAGCAACCAAACCAAATGAAACCAAACCAATGCCTCCTTTTCCAACATATTTTATAAAGAAATTGAGCATTTTAGACAGCTAAAAGTAAAAAAGCACAATAAATTAAAGAAAACCTATCCATTGAAGTTTAATTAAATTGGAGAAAATCAATATTGAAATGTTTAATAATAATTGACTTTTTAACAACCTATAGTTTCTGAAAATATATATACACTAACATTTGTATGTAATATGCCTTAGTGATACATCAAGAAAAGAAAATATCAATTAATAAATTTTAAGTATACATTCAGGACACAGGGAATCATTAACAATTCCCATTTCCACTTTCTATCTAAAAATAATAAATATAATCTGTTATCCCATGTCGCAGTATTCTAAGAAGCGTGATTTCCTGAACAGTATATATTTTATGCTTACCTATATGCTCTTATACTCAATGTAGAGTTTTTCTTTGCAAACTCTTTAAATAAATACATGATATTACACAAAATAACAATTATTTTCAATAATTTATTTCTTTTTCATAAATGTAACATATTTTAATGATTGAGGATATATAAGGTATATTAGGGGCTTCCTAGGTGGCTCAGTGATAGAGAATCTATTTGCCAATGCAGAAGATGCAGGTTCGATCCCTGGGTCAAGAAGATCCCCTGGAATAGGAAATATCAACCCATTCCAATTATTCTTTCCTTGATAATTCCATAGACAGAGGAGCCTGGCAGGCTACAGTCCATGGAGTCACAGAGTCAAACATGACTGAACAACTGAGCACTCACACAGGGTATGTGTGTATACATCTGTGCTTAGTCTCTCAGTCGTGTCCAACTCTGTGACCCCATGGACTGTAGTCTGCTAGGCTCCTCCGTCCATGGGATTCTCCAGGCCGGGATACTGGAGTGGGTTGCATTCCCTTCTCCCGGGGATCTTCCCAACCCAGGGATGGAACCCAGGTCTTCCGCAATGCAGGTGGATTCTTTACCATCTGAGCCACCAGGGAAGCCCCATGTAAACATTAATCTGAAACTAAAATCATGGAAAATATACCAACTGGCTCACTGTTATTAATTTGGTGGTGTTAATTCTACTATCTTTTCATATTGGTTAAAGTATAGTAAATGTGTCACAAAAGAATCCAAAGCAATGGCAAACTGGTAATACATTTGTAGCATGTAGAAGGATTTCATATTCTCTCTAAAATGTGTCTGCTGCTGCTGCTGCTAAGTCGTGTCAGTCGTGTCCGACTCTGCGACCACAGAGACGGCAGCCCACAGGCTCCCCCGTCCTTGGGATTCTCCAGGCAAGAACACTGGAGTGGGTTGCCATTTCCTTCTCCAATGCATGAAAGTGAAAAGTGAAAGTGAAGTCGCTCGGTCGTGTCCGACTCCTAGCAACCCCATGGACTGCAGCGCACCAGGCTCCTCCATCCATGGGATTTTCCAGGCAAGAGTACTGGAGTGGGGTGCCATTGACTTTTCCCAAAATGTGTCTACATGATTTTAAATATTTTCATAGAAATATATGTGTATATTTATATATTGTATGTATGAATAAGACTTATACTTGTATGTGTAATTAAAGTTTATTTAATCTAGCTAGCTCCTTGATGATGGAACATTAGCTCAAATTTGTGCTCTTATAAATAATTTTACAATTAACATTCTTGTACATAAATCCCAGAAAGCATCTATACTTCTCAAGAAAAATTCTTAATAGAGAAATACTGTATCAAGAGAAATGAGGATTTTTAAGGCTTTCAATATATCTTGCCAGATGGGATTAAGATAATTTTTAACATATGCTTTAAGATATTTACTATATTGTCTTTGTACTAAGTGTGATAAAATACCCACCTGATCTCTTCCCAGTGTATCTACCCAAACTCCTCCCCCAAGGGAAGTGGTGTCAGTAGGCTGGTGTAGTGCTCTGTTTGCTCATGCAAACATATATGTGAAATGTGTTTCTTCATTATTATCATCAAATAGAACCATATTAATGGCATTAATCAGTAACTTGCTTCTTTCAAAAATGTTCTGAACATCACATATTCAGCAAACTTTTTTAGTAACTGAAATTCATGTTATACTCATATATATTTACAGTTTTATATAAATATGGTTGTTCACTGCTACTTTTAAAGATTCAGGTTTTTTTTTAGCTCTTCTAGCCTGTGTTTTCTTCTTTCAGTTTTTCCACATTTCCACACCAACCTCACAAACAAATTACATGATAAAATAGTATCAGCTATAATAGATAGACATGTAAATATATATAGAATCATACAAAATGCACATACTTATACCTGTATATACATATTAAACACATAAATATGCACATACATATACACATGTATACTCTATACATAAACACAACTATATTGATCTATTTATCTAATTTATAGGGATTTTTTTTACAAAATAATTAACATGCTCTACCCTTAATGGCCAGCTCACTCCAGTATTCTTGCCTGAGAATCCCTGTGGACAGAGAAGCCTGGTGGGTTACAGTCCATGGGGTCACACAGAGTTGCACGCAACTGAAGCAACTTAGCACGCATGCATGGAAGCACCCTTACTGGCATCTTGCTTGTCTCACTTTAGCACACCTAGAAATTTGAAATCACTTGAAGTCAAACTCTAGTTCTAGTTCATTCTATTTGCGGTACACATGAAATTAATCATGTTCATATACCATAATTTTGCTCACTTTAATTATTGATGGATTTTCTACATTTTAATTTTGCCAAACTAACACTCGAATTTCAAAACCTCATATTTTTTAATTTATTTTCTTATTGTGTCTGATCAGTTTTCATACATTTGGAAAACATTTTCCTTAGTTTTTTTGAGATATATTTGACGAACAACACTGTATGAGTTAAGGCATAGAGTATAATGAATTATGTGTAATTATGTGTAATATATTGTGCAATTATTACTAAAACAAGTTTAGCTAACATCCATCATATCATATATATAGGGGAAAATGATAGTTTTTCCTTAAGATGAGAACTCTTTGTATTTATTTTAAGAAATTTCAAATATACTATACAGTAATGTAACCATAGTCATCATGTTGTACATTACATCTCCAGTATTTTTTATCTTATAACCAGAAGTTTGTACATTTTGACCACCTTTATCCAATTCCCCAACCCTTTCCACCCTGCCTCCAATGACCACAAATCTGATCCCTTTTTCTGTAAGTTTAGATTTTTATCTGCTTGCTTGTCTATTTTTGTTTTATTTGTCTTGGATTCCACATTTAAGTGAGACCATATAGCATCTGTCTTTCTTTCTGTGGTTAATTTTACTTAGCATAATGCCCTCAAGGTTCATCTGTGGTGTCACAAATGTCACGACTCTGACTTAAATCAAAGCAATATCTTTTTTGATCCACCTCCTAAAGTAATCAAAATAAAAACAAAGATAAACAAAGGGAACCTAATTAAACATAAAAGATTTTCATAGCAAAAGAAACCATAAACAAAACAAAAAGACAACCCACAGAATGGGAGAAAATACCAACATTTGAAAATGAAGTGACTGGCAAGAGATTATTCTCCAAAATATACAAACAGCTCATTCAACTCAATATAAAAACAAACAAACAAACAAATCAAAAAAATGGGTGGAAGATGTAAGTAAACATTACTCCAAAGAAGACATACAGATGGCTAAAAAACATGAAAAGATGCACAACATCACTAAATTTTAGAGTAAGACAAATCAAAACTGCAGTGAGGTGTCATCTCACTGTAGAAATTTCTTATTGAAGAAATCATCACTTTGATAATGACCATCATCAAGACATATACAAACAAGAAGTGTTGAAGTGGGTGTGGAGAAAAGGGAACTCTCTTACACTGTTGGTGGGACAAGTTATATAAATTGTTATAGCCACTATGGAGGACAATATGGATGTTCCTTAAAAAACTAAAAATAAAACTACCATATCATCCTGCAATCCCAGTTCTGGACATAAGTCCAGAGAAAACTGTAATTCAAAATGATACATGCACCCCAGAGTTGACTGTAGCACTAATAACAATAGCCAAGACATGGAAGCTCGCCAAATATACATCAGCAGAGTAACGGATAAAGAAGATGTGGTACATATATACAATGGACTATTACCCAGCCATAAAAAAGGACAAAATAATGCCATTTGCAACAACATGAATTGATCTAGAGATTGTCATACTGACATGAAGTAAGTCAGACAGAGAAGGACAAATACAATATGATATCATAGCTTATATGTGGAATCTAAAAACGTGGTACAGATGAACTTATTTACAGACAGAAATAGAATCACAGATATAAAAAAAACAATTTATGGTTTCCAGGGGACTGGGGGTGGAGGGACAAATTGGGAGATTGGGACTGACATATACAAACTACTATCTATATAATAGATAACTAGTAAGAATCTGCTCATATCCACAAAACACAATATATATTACACATATATTATTACATATAACACATAAGAAAGACAGTCATTTTAAAAAATTATTAGCTGAAGAAATGGAGATTCTGTGAGGTTAATTGATTTGCCCAGGATCACATATGAATGGTTAACCCTGGTTAGAATGCTTGTCTTTTTTAAAAATAAAAGTATATAATTATTTCTTCTTCAAAAATAGTTGCTAATTATACAAAATCGAATGTATCATTAGAACAAATAAAGAACATCATTCAAGCACTCCAGCTAGAAAAAGAAATCATGTCTTCTTTTTTAACCTGCCTTTTTCATTCAGTGTACACTGTATAAATATTGTTCTACAAGATCTCATTAACTGCTATCTAATATTTGATGTACAGAAATGTATTTTAATCAATACATGTATTTTAATTCCATTTTCTTACATTTCTTTTTATTTCCATTTCCATTAATATAAAAATAAATATATATTTAACTTGGACAATATATTTTGATTCTTCAAATACATTTCTAAAAGTGGAATAAATTTTATAGCTGAAATACTATATTAAAGCCTATATTCAACTTGCTAAAAGGAAATTGATTTATAGTTTTCCCTAAATTATAGTCTAATTTCTAGAAATATCAATTTTCTATAACTTTGTGTCACATTTCTTATAAAAAGGGTTCTTCTAGTTATATTTGATTAAATTTTGTTTTATATTTTATTGCATTATTTTTTCATAAATATCACCATATTTAATTATTATTTTTATGTAAGTGTTCCTTGAGTATCTGTGAAGAATTGGTTCTAGGACCTCCCTGGATGCCAAAATTTGCAGATGCTCACTCCTTTATATAACATTATATAGTATTTGCATATAGCTTACACATATCTCCCCTTATACTGTAAATCATCTCTGGATTACTTATAATACCCTAATACAATGTAAATGCTATGTAAATAGTTGTAAATACCATGTAAATCCTTTGTAAATAGTTGCCAGTGTATGGCAAATTCAAGTTTTGCTTTTTGAAACTTGCTGGAATTTGTTTATTCAACTATTTTGATCAGCAGTTGGAACCTGCAGGTACAGAGGGCCAAAGTATATTTTAATTCACAATATGTAAAATCATTTTTTTTCAGTCTTTACTTATCTAGTTTCTTTAGAAACACTTTTTTTTCAAGTTTCCTTCCAAAAAATCTATTGAAATTTTAATTGGAATTTCCAATTTGGAAAGTTTATATTACTGCCTCTTTAAAACAGAACTTTGTATATCTATATCCATAAGATTGCCGGGAGAAATATAAATAACCTCAGATATGCAGAGGACCACCACCCTTATGGCAGAAAGTGAAGAGGAACTCAAAAGCCTCTTGATGAAAGTGAAAGTGGAGAGTGAAAAAGTTGGCTTAAAGCTCAACATTCAGAAAATGAAGATCATGGCATCCGGTCCCACCATTTCATGGGAAATAGATGGGGAAACAGTGGAAACAGTGTCAGACTTTATTTTTCTGGGCTCCAAAATCACTACAGATGGTGACTGCAGCCATGAAATTAAAAGACACTTACTCCTTGGAAGGAAAGTTATGACCAATATGCTATCAATAGCATATGAATATGCTATCTAGATAGCATATTCAAAAGCAGAGACATACTTTGCCAACAAAGGTTCGTCTAGTCAAGGCTATGGTTTTTCCTGTGGTCATGTATGGATGTGAGAGTTGGACTGTGAAGAAGGCCAAGCGCTGAAGAATTGATGCTTTTGAACTGTGGTGTTGGAGAAGACTCTTGAGAGTCCCTTGGACTGCAAGGACATCCAACCAGTCCATTCTGAAGGAGATCAGCCCTGGGTGTTCTTTGGAAGGAATGATGCTAAAGCTGAAACTCCAGTACTGTGGCCACCTCATGCGAAGAGATGACTCATTGGAAAAGACTCTGATGCTGGGAGGGATTGGGGGCAGGAGGAGAAGGGGACGACAGAGGATGAGATGGCTGGATGGCATCACCGACTCGATGGACGTGAGTCTGAGTGAACTCCGGGAGTTGGTGATGGACAGGGAGGCCTGGCGTGCTGTGATTCATGGGGTCACAAAGAGTCAGACACGACTGAGTGACTGATCTGATCTGATCTGATCCATAATTTTTTAAGCTAAATATGTTATTTCTCTACATATTTTTATACATTTCTTATTAAATTTACTTGAAGAATTTAATAATTGTATATGTTTTTGTCCCATGAGGATAATTATTTTCATAGTACATTTTATAATTAACATTTACTGATATATAAGAAAGTCATTGTCTTTTGAAATATTAATTTATCATTGTGTAGGCCTTATTTTTTCCTTTCTTAGTTTTTTTTAGATAGCAAAACTCTTGTTAATAATAATCATTTGGCCTTATTTTCAGTACTTATGCTTTCTGTTGTTGCTTTCGTGTTCATTTGTGAGTTGTTTTTATCCTCCGTCCATGGAATTTTCCAGGCAAGAGTACTGGAGTGGGATGCCATTGCCTTCTCCAGTTGTTTTTATAGCTTTGTGTAAAAAATATGGCGGTATTTTTTTTCATTCCTGGTTATGATGGATTCAGCTTTTGAAATAACATTCAGGTTTTAAAAAGGTCTGATATGGATCTTAAAATTTAGGTAGTCCTTTTTAGACCTCTTGAGATGATCATATAGTCTTACAATCTGATCTATTGAGGAATGATGAATAGTCCTTGAATTACTGGAATGATTGTTTAATTTATTTTGAATTCTATCTCAATATATAATTTGATTTTATATGATATTATTTAAGAAATTAGACTATAATTTGAAAAATAGATTTCCATATCATTCATTATTTTTATAAGCCTTTAGTATTACAAACATATATACTTCACAAGTAACTAGAAAGTTTTCTCTTTTAGATTCAGAAGAGTTATAACAATATTTGCCAAAAAATTTCTGAAATATGGTTGACAATTTTCTTAATGCTTTCCTTCCATATTGGTTTAGCTTTTTTTCAGTTTTGATGATTCATATTTTTTCATATTTTTCATTTAAAACAGACTTTTATGATTTATTAGCATTTTTTGCCTTTTAAAAAGAGGAGAAATTTGTGTTACTATATTTGTTTTTACTTTTTTTTTTCCCCTCTATCAGCCATTATTACTGGTGAAAGACAATTGCAGTACTTCTTTGAAGGTTGAATGTGGTTGCCCCTTCAGTTGCTATCCAAATGCATGGGTCTACTATTTACTTCCTCCATAACATCAATAACTAAAAGCTGTTAGCACTTACATCACATCATCTTAGATTCAGATATTAGCAATAGTAAGTAATAATCCAACAATAAAGACAGAATAGGACAAAGTAGACACTGGATTAATTATATTTAAATTTTACATTCTGGTTAATTCTAACTTTCCATTAAAAAACAAAAACAAAAACTTAACAAGAGGGAGAAATCACTTGCCTTTCAAATACCCTTTCTGGAGCTATAAAACTATAGCCAGTTTTTGCTACCTAAGTGTATCCAGCCACATTTTAGTATTCTGTTTTCACCTGAAGCTGCAAGCAAATTTGTGGAAAGAACCTTAGGTCAAAGCATTTTTGTTGCATAATTAGAAGACTCCATACTTACAAACAGCCTTGCACGTGTTATGCAGTTGAACATATTTTCTACTTCATCCTTTTCTTCTGAAATCCAAATTCAGTATTTGTTGGATTTAATTGTAATGGTATACTTTCCTTTGTGATTGATTTGACAGTTTATATTTGCTTGTCATTTTCTCAAGCTTATTCTCCACACCTTAGGTTCACTTTTCAACTTGGTTGATTCTTCATTTGACTATTTCTAATAATTTTAACATTTTTATGACATTTCTCACCTTAAAATGTTTCCTTAGCTTTCTCTGTTTTCTTTTCTTTCATCTTCTTAAAATATGGAGTGCATATTTTTATTTCTCTAAGTGCCCAGTGCTTATCATCTAAAATTTCATATTATCGGGCAATGTATTTTTCATCATAAATATGACACTATATTTTCTTCTTTCTTTTGCAAATATTTTTCACATAAATAGTTATAGGCACTTTTTATTTGTTTATTCATTCATAAACTGTCAGCAGAATGAAGAACTACTAATATCTGAAAAATACATCAAATAAATTTTTCTTTTTGCACTCTTGCAGTTTTTTATCCTTAAAAATCAACCTAGAGTACTATGCAGGACTGGGTAGCGTAGAAGTGTAAAATAGGTACCCTCTAATTTATGTCATTATTTAATATTTTAAAGTAATGTGGCCTTTCTCTTTAGTATGTAGTTTCATTTACATGTATCTTCTCTGAAATATTAGAGCTACAATGTGAGGAATAAACTCAGTCTGCCACCTCCACTTTCTCATCCACAATTCATTATCTACCACCACCCCCACTTCTGATTTCCATTGCTACCATGACACTGTAACTGCTCTGGTGATATCAGGGACCTCCATGATCCACTAGCCAAGTCTAATGGACAGTTCTTACCTCTTCCTTTCTTTAGCATAGAGCAACATTTGGCCTCTCCTTTTTTCCTGAAGCCTCTCCTCATTTAACTTCATTTCCTCTGCCTCTTCTATCTTAGTGATCAGTATGTTGTCCTTGCTGACACATACTGGAGGACCCTGAGATTAGTCTGAATACCTGATAAAGGAAGTTGCTTCCTATGATTTTACTGTTGCAACTATTACTTTTCTGGATATGGAAAAGGAAGTAACTGAAGAAGGAAGCTATTCATAAAAAGAGAAGATGATCCTGTATTTAAGGCTACAAAGGATAACATTTCCATTACTTTAAGACACTGCTGCTGCTGCTGCTAAGTCTCTTCAGTCGTGTCCGACTCCGTGCGACCCCATAGACGGCAGCCCACCAGGCTCCCCCGTCCCTGGGATTCTCCAGGCAAGAACACTGGAGTGGGTTGCCATTTCCTTCTCCAACTTTAAGACACTGCTGATTATTAATCATACAGAGGACTTTTACCTTTATCTTGATAAAACTGTCTTATATATTGTACCTTGTATCTTGTCACCCTGCTTATTTAACTTATATGCAGAGTGCATCATGAGAAACGCTGGGCTGGAGGAAGCACAAGCTGGAATCAAGATTGCCAAAAGAAATATCAATAACCTGAGATATGGAGATGACCCCACCTTTATGGCAGAAAGTGAAGAACTAAAGAGCCTCTTGATGAAAGTGAAAGAGAAGAATGACAAAGTTGGCTTAAAGCTCAATATTCAGAAAACTAACATCATGGCCTCCGGTCTCATCACTTCATGGCAAATAGATGAGGGAACAGTGGAAATAGTGGCTGACTTTATTTTTCTGGGCTCCAAAATCACTGCAGATGGTGATTGCAGCCATGAAATTAAGCTTGCTCCTTGGAAGGAAAGTTATGACCAACCTAGACAGCATATTAAAAAGCAAAGGCATTACTTTGCCAACAAAGGTCTGTCTAGTCAAGGCTATGGTTTTTTCAGTGGTCATGTATGGATGTGAGAGTTGGACTATAAAGAAAGCTGAACACCGAAGAATTGATGCTTTTGAACTGTGGTGTTGGAGAAGACTCTTGTGAGTCCCTTGGACTGCAAGGAGATCCAACCAGTCCATCCGAAAGGAAGTCAGTCCTGAATATTCATTGGAAGGACTGATGTTTAAGCTGAGACTCCAATACTTCGGCCACCTGATGTTAAGAGCTGACTCACTGGAAAAGACCCTGATGTTGGGAAAGATTGAGGGCAGGATGAGAAGGGGACAACAGAGGATGAGATGGTTGGATGGCATCATTGACTCGATGGACATGGGTTTGAGTGGACTCTGGGGGTTGCTGATGGACAGGAAGTCCTGACGTGCTGTGATTCATGTGGTTGCAAAGAGTTGGACACAACTGAGCGACTGAACTGAACTAAACTTGATAAAATTCGGTTTTATTAAGGGACTGGTCTTCCAAAATCTGCTGCCTACCTGATACTTAGTCAACTCCAAAACGTGAATAACAGTATTTTTAGATAATATGCTATCATTGATTTTCAAAAGGAGCTCAATATCTTTCATCTCAAGGACAATTTTAGTTTCTAAATTCTTCTTATCCCCACATTGTCCCTCACTACCCACCATTTGTCATGAATATTAGTAAGGATATATACTTGCTTTTTGCCGTCCTTTAGTATTCTAGGAGGAAAGTAAAAATCCTAGGAGATATTGCCATTTTTTTGAGGTTTATTTATCTGACAAATGTTTTTGACAGACCAGTTACAATTTTGTGTAATGTTATTTTTATATTAATATAAAATTGGAAGTCTACTATGAAAATGCCTTCAATAGGGCCGATAGACATAGAGAACAGGTAAGGAGTATGCATACAGAGAGTGTAGCATGTCTTTTGCTTTCTCATTGTTTACACCTTTTATGGATTCAATGTGGTGAAAGATTCATCGTGCCATGTTCAAGAACCTCACAAGTCAGTTTGACATAGAAGATAAGCAAAGAAAATTCTTCGGTCTCATTAGAAGGATACTTCTGATGATATTCTTTTTACACTGAAACAGCATAACATAGATGAAGGAAAATGAAACATGCCCCAGAATCAGATCAGATCAGATCAGTCGCTCAGTCGTGTCCGACTCTTTGCGACCCCATGAATCACAGCACGCCTGGCCTCCCTGTCCATCACTATCTCCCGGAGTTCACTCGGACTCATGTCCATTGAGTCAGTGATGCCATCCAGCCATCTCATCCTCTGTTGTCCCCTTCTCCTCCTGCCCTCAATCCCTCCCAGCATCAGAGTCTTTTCCAATGAGTCAACTCTTCTCATGAGGTGGCTAAAGTACTGGAGTTTCAGCGTTAGCATCATTCCTTCTAAAGAAATCCCAGGGCTGATCTCCTTCAGAATGGACTGGTTGGATCTCCTTGCAGTCCAAGGGACTCTCAAGAGTCTTCTCCAACACCACAGTTCAAAAGCATCAATTGTTCGGAGCTCAGCCTTCTTCACAGTCCAACTCTCACATCCATACATGCCCAAGAATAAAGAAATGAAAATATACAAATTAATCACAACTGAAATAGAAGGCAGGTGTATTTTATTGTTCATTTTGGTCAGTTTCTGTGACTGACTATAAACCTGCTCTTGCATTGCTAGCTTTCCTGAAGAACTTATTCACAGTCAGAATCCAGACTGAAATAGAGTTGGTTATTCTTTTTACAGCTTCAATGCAAGTATTCCTTGCCTTATTAAACCTATCGGATTGCTACTAACATTCAAGTTTACAATACAAGTAAACATAAGACTGATTATTTGCATTACAAAATAATATGTGATTTTTATCAAGATTATTTTATATAATAAACTCTCCTCCAAAGTTCACAAAAAATGAAAATCAGTTTTGATATGTTAATTATTCACCCTTTCAGGATCATAACTCCTATGCTTTCTGTGAGGTAAACATGCTGTTGGAAATAAATGCTTTTCAGTGCTTGGCTTTCTTTCTAAAGAAAAATAGCAATTAGTGAAAAACAAGTTACTTAACTATAGTTCAGAGAGCTGTCATTGTTGTATGTAATAAAGGCTTAAACACAACCCACAGCTTTCTTAGAGGCAAGCAGAAATTTCTCTTTGCTGAAGTAATATGGTTAGATATTCTAGGTTTTGTAGGCCTTTACACATTACTAGAGTCTGCACTAGTGGTAAGTAGCTAAGAGTAGAGGTGACAGGTAGGCTAGAATATAATGAATTGTAGTAATCCTAACAAGAAATAACAGAGGCAAATCCAGGGGTTTTTCAGTCCCTGAGAGACTCAGTAAGATATATCCTAGAAAGGCTCCTAGGATGATACTAAGATGACTTTGCCACCTGATTAATATGGACATCAAAAACAAAGCTCAGAATCTAAAATCAGTTCAGTGTTATGAGCTCTGAGACATTGAGGAGGATATTCTAGATGTCAGAGGCAAGAACTAAAAAGAAATATAAAGATTGATGTTGAGGAGATCCTATGAGTAATAATTTAGCCTCGTCTATATTTGGCTTTAAAAAGTTGGATGACATCCAAGCCTGAATGTCAGAGAGACCGTTATGTGGCATGCAGAAAGCCATCATAAGGCCCATGGGGATGGGAAACAGACCGAAGTGTCATCTGTGCTTATTTGATGCAGAGATATATTGGTTCTAAAACCAAAATTCATAATAAATAAGCAGATAGAAACATGGAACTACTAATATTTCATATATATAAAGAAAGCAATATATTACAATTACTATTCTTTTTGTTTCATGTAAATACAAGTATATACTGTCATTTAAAGGACATATTCCTACCCTCAAAAAGCTTATATTTTAAAACAGTTTACAGTGTAAATGGTTTACAATCATAATTTACTATTACACTGTCCTACTTTTTTCACTTCTTTTTTTTCAGAATAGACTATGAAATTTTAGCTATTTTTTTCCGTTGGTAATTTTTGAGATTCCAGTGTAGAAGTTAAGAAAAGTGATGTTTATACAATAGTAGAGGCTGTGCTAGTAGGAGTACAGACATCTATAATCAATGAACTATAAAATTCCAACATTTAGAATAACCATTTATTTTAACAGAGTAAATATTTTTATACAGAACTTGCAGCGCATTAAAAATGTTAAATAATCCAGTTTTGTTTTTCCATAATGATAAAGAATCCGCCTGCGATGCAGGAGACCTGTGTTTAATCCCTGGGTTGGGAAGATCCCCTGGAGAAGGGAAAGTCTACCCACTCCAGTATTCTGGCCTGGAGAATTACATGGACAGAGGAGACTGACAGGCTATAGTCCATGGGCTTGCAAAGAGTCAGACACGACTGAATGACTTTCTGTAATAGGAGGGAACTAAATCTAGAAAGATTCTTGATATATACTACTGAACTTGCAATGATAGGTTTGTTTTTTCACCAAAGTTGTGTGTTAGAGAATAAAAGCTGTATCCTTAGGATAAACACATGCAGAGGAAAGCCAGATTTGATGTCTTCTAGATAGATGTTGGTTGCTAACTATTTGGTTTGCTGAAATACCTCTAGAATGCCAAATAATTTTTTTTTCCCTAGAAGCATTATTTCAACTATTAGGTTGGATCCAGTTTCCCTCACACGCTCTATAACTATTCTCAGATAGCAGTGAAATTTGAAGTGAAAGTATTAGTCGCTCAGCCATGTCCAAATCTTTGCGACCCCAGGGATGGTAGCCTGCTATGTTCCCCTGTTGATGGGATTCCACAAGCAATAATACTGGAGTGTGTAGTCATTCCCTTCTCCATGGGATCTGCCCGACATAGGGATCGAACCCAGGTCTCCTGGATTGCAGGCAGATTCTTTCCTGTCTGAGCCACCACTTAACAAGGCCATGTTCAATATAGGATATTTTAAAATTCATTCTTCTCAAATTTTACTTCACTTCAGTTCAGTCACTCAGTCGTGTCCGACTCTTTGTGACCCCGTGAACTACAGCACTCCAGGCCTCCCTGTCTATCACCAACTCCAGAAGTTAACCCAAACTCATGTCCATTGAGTCGGTGATGCCATCCAACCATCTCATCCTCTGTCATCCCCTTCTCCTCCTGCCTTCAATCTTTCCCAGCATCAGGGTCTTTTCAAATGAATCAGCTCTTTGCATCAGGTGGCTAAAGTATTGGAGTCTCAGCTTCAACATCAGTCCTTCCAATGAACACCCAGGACTGATCTCCTTTAGGATGAACTGGTTGGATCTCCTTGCAGTCCAAGGGACTCTCAAGAGTCTTCTGCAACACCACAATTCAAAAGCATCAATTCTTTGGCACTCAGCTTTCTTTAGAGTCCAACTCTCACATCCATACATGACTACTGGAAAAACCATAGCCTTGACTAGATGG
This sequence comes from Bubalus bubalis, assembly GCF_019923935.1. Lineage (NCBI taxonomy): Eukaryota > Metazoa > Chordata > Mammalia > Artiodactyla > Bovidae > Bubalus > Bubalus bubalis. Next base: position 52,337,111 of record NC_059166.1, read on the forward strand.
ACCATTGTTGGCAAAGTAATGTCTCTGCTTTTTAATATGCTGTCTAGGTTGGTCATAACTTTCCTTCCAAGGAGTAAGCATTTTTAAATTTCATGACTGCAGTCACCATCTGCAGTGATTTTGGAGCCTAGAAAAATAAAGGCAGCCAGTTTCCACTGTTTCCCCATCTATTTGACATGAAGTGATGGGACTGGATGCCATTAGTTTTCTGAATGTTGAGCTTTAAGCCAACTTTTTCATTCTCTTCTTTCACTTTCATCAAGAGGCTCTTTAGTTCTTCTTCACTTTCTGCCATAAAGGTGAAGTCATCTCCATATCTGAAGTTATTGATATTTCTCTTGGCAATCTTGATTCCAGCTTGTGCTTCCTCCAGCCCAGCGTTTCTCATGATGTACTCTGCATATAAGTTAAATAAGCAGGGTGACAATATACAGCCTTGACGTACTCCTTTTCCTATTTGGAACCAGTCTGTTGTTCCATGTCCAGTTCTAACTGTTGCTTCCTGACCTGCATACAAATTTCTCAAGAGGCAGGTCAGGTGGTCTGGTATTCCCATCTCTTGAAGAATTTTCCACAGTTTGTTGTGATCCACACAGTCAAAGGCTTTGGCATAGTCAATAAAGCAGAAATAGATGTTTTTCTTGAACTCTCTTGGTTTTTCGATGATCCAACGAATTTTGGCAATTTGATCTCTGGTTCCTCTGTCTTTTCTAAAACCAGCTTGAACATCTGGAAGTTCAAAGTTCACGTATTGCTGAAGCCTGACTTGGAGAATTGAGCATTACTTTACTAGCATGTGAGAGGAGTGCAATTTTGCGGTAGTTTGGGCATTCTTTGGCATTGCCTTTCTTTGGGCTTGAAATGAATACTGACCTTTTCCAGTCCTGTGGCCACTGCTGAGTTTTCCAAATTTGCTGGCATATTGAATGCATCACTTTCACAGCATCATCTTTTAGGATTTGAAATAGCTCAACTGGAATTCCATTACCTCCACTAATTTACATAAGAATGTCCTAATCTAAGGTTATCTTGAGTTCTCTCCTAACTAGCAAAGTAATGGTATGTCTTAATGGTACCCCAGTAGTAATATGTGTATAAATAAAACATGTGTGTATGTGTTAGTCGCTCAGTTATGTCTGATTCTTTGTGACTCCATGGACTGTAGCCCACCAGGCTCCTCTATCCATGGAATTCTCTAGGCAAGAATAATGGAGTGGGTTGTCATTTCCTTCTCCAGGGGATCTTTTCCACCCAGGGATCAAACCTGGATCTCCCGTGTTGCAGGCATATTCTTTACCATCTAAGTCATCAGGGAAGATATATAGTACATATAGTATGTGTATATAGTTTTTCATAAGCCAACTCATTTAACTTTCTGACAGTGGTGGTGATTAGCTATGTTTTCCTTCTTTTATATATCACATTTTATTGACATTTTCAGAAAGCTCTTCACTAGCACAATGTGGTATGTTATTTTAATGCCTCTACAAGACTCCTTGTGTAATTTTAGATGCTTCCTGCAAGCTATACATTTATATTTGTAAGTTCTTGTTCAAGCTGAATCATAGTCATGTGGTTCATACATATTAAAAAGCATGAAGTTCCACTGATTTTATTTATATTTTAAATTCGAGATTTCATTCCATTTATATATTTTATGAAAATGCTTACATGGTACTAGTTTAACTTAAGTAACTGGGCAATAAGTGGCCCAGTCCAGCCACTTGTTTAGGAAAATGATAGTCATTTATGATGTAGATACATTTATATGTAAGCTGTAATCACAGTAAGGGTCATGAAACCCGTTCCTTTCCCTAAAATTGAATTTCCAATTCATTGAGGGAGGATTTATTTAATGTCTAAATGAATTCTGTAACTTTGGTAGCAGACTATTCATTGTGACAGCAAGTAGTTTCTTGGTCTGTAGAACAAGTCAAAATTTATGTGGTATTACATGGACTAAGAAGAAAAATATAGAAAAACACATGTAAGGAAAACAGAGCATATGTTGTATTATGTGATCTTAAATTTTTCAAATAATATGGGTTATATTATAAGTCCAAGAATGAAACAAAAGCTATAAGTGCTATATTTCATATCTCTACCATACTTTTAACTCATGTTTTCTACTATTATAATTACCCTGCTATTTCATAACAGTTGTGCCATTAAACAAGGCCACTAAGAAATATTATATGCTTGCTATTTGATCTAAAAAAAGGGTCCATTTTTAAACTGAGGTAAACTAATTCTTCTGAGAAAACTGTGGATTATATTAAAGTTCCTAGTTAATTATATTAATAAGGTTAATCACTGTTCATTTCATCACACACAAGTATGAGTTTCTAAACTCAACTATAGGAACATCATCTCATTTGTTTTCCCAGTACTTCATAAGATCTTCCAAATGAAGATAATCCAGCAATGAAATTGTTTCAAATGACCGTTCCCATAATTTATGTAGTAATAACAATCAAGTGATTTCTACCTAATGTTTGCAAAGATTTTTTTAAATAAAAGCATACTTGATCTAGCATTTTACTGTTGCAATTAATAAAATTTGATTTCAGGCCAAAACAGAGTATGTGGAAAACCTGAAATAAAGGTGCACACTATAATTATTAAGTAGTAAGTGGTTCATTGTTTTCTTATACCTTCTCCATTATTTATTTTGAATGGCTTTTTGTTTTGAATGCTTTGTGATTCCTTTAGCAAGAATGATGACTTTGAAATATAAAGAGAGCGACTCAAATATATCATACCACATTATCATGTGTTTACCCCCATGTATTTTACCCCAAAGAGTTATACCTCCCTCTCCATTAACACAGTCCTTTCTTTTGTTCTGAGAATTAGCACATGTTTATACTTAAAAGATTATTTCATTAAAAGCAAGTGAAGTTATATCTAGATTTTTAATCACATTTTCCAAAGGAAGGTCCCAATTAGGACATTGATCTCCTTTTAATTAAGATAAAAATTTGGTCTCTCTCTTAAATGGTTTTGTTCTCAATGGCTTTTTTTCCTAAATCAATTGTCCTGTGATAAAAAGGATTTCTGATATTGTTGTGCTCTGCTGCTGCTGCTGCTAAGTCGCTTCAGTCGTGTCTGACTCTGTGCAACCACATAGACGGCAGCCCACCAGGCTCCCCCATCCCTGGGATTCTCCAGGCAAGAACATTGGAGTGGGTTGCCATTTCCTTCTCCAATGCATGAAAGTGAAGAGTGAAAGTGAAGTTGCTCAGTTGTGTCCGACTCCTAGTGACCCCATGGACTATAGCCCACCAGGCCTGTCCGTCCATGGGATTTTCCAAGCAAGAGTACTGGAGTGGGGTGCCATTGACTTCTCCGTGTTGTGCTCTAAGAAGCATCTATTTAAGGAAAGGCTAATATATGTGCTTTGGGTCACTCCACGAAAGAAAAAAGAATGACTTCTAAAAATGTCACTGAACTCCTGTTAAAATTAAAAGCATGATTCTGTTTTCCATGATATTTTAGACCATCCAAACCCAAGAGTGAGTTGACTTTACTATCTAGATCAGATGTCAATGATAAAAGGCTTTGGACCAAATCTGGCCAGACACCTGTTTTGTATGTAAAGTTTTACTGGAACACAGAGACATTCATTTGTTTATACATTATCTATGGCTCTTTTCATATGACCCCCAAAGCCGTATTCTTGTTATTATTTGATTCTTTATGAAAATTTTGTCTACTACCCAATCTTGAAGGACCAGATATAGTACTCATTTGCCATGCACATAATCATAATATTCAAACAAACTCTCTTTATTTCTCATAAGTTATATTTTCTCTTAGTGTCATTCAAGAAAATGAGGTTTAAGAATCAATATCATCAGACTTTAGAAATCTCTTCTGAGACATCCATCTCCTTTCCCTTTTCTTCTTAAAAGTCCTTCACTTTCCTGTCTCCCTTTCTTTTATTTGTCTCTCTTTCTCTTTTCTGTATGTATGATTTCCTCTAAGTCCCTTGTATTGCATTGAAGTATTGCTTTATTTATTGTTAACCTAATGCACTGAATGATTTTACAGGATGGTGTGTGCCCTGGCACATTATCTTGTTGAACTATTCAATTAAATATGATAATGCTGAGCACACTGACACTTTTAAACACTTAGGTAGATGAGCAATTCACTGTGAAGTGCAGAAATATTTGAAGTCATCTGCATATCTACAAGCAATATTTTTAATACAAGTACTTCAGGCTTCCAGTGAATGGTACACATTAGGAAATATCTACCAAGAAATTGGAATATATAAAAGACTTAAAAGATATCAGAAATTATAATTTTCATTTGCTGACATATGCAAAAAGAAAAATGTAAATTAAATATTAAAATGTTTCTCCAACATTCATAAAGTGATTTAAGTTTACAAAGGTGAAAGTGAAGTCGCTTAGTCGTGTCCGACTCTTTGCGACACGTGGACTGTAGCTGTGGCCTACAAAACTCCTCCCTCCATGGGATTCTCCAGGCAAGAATACGGGAGTGGGTTGCCATTTCCTTCTCCAGGGGATCTTCCCGACCCAGGGATCGAACCCAGGTCTCCCACATTGCAGGCAGATGCTTCAACTTCTGCACCACCAGGGAAGTTTACAAAGGACTGTACTTAACTCATGTCTATGGTGTGTATCACTATAGTTCTCAGACTTTATCAAAAATATTTCTTTTAGAAGCATTTTCCTCAATTATTATGTCAATTATTCTGTATTGGTCCATTTCATATCATTTATATTGCAATTTTTTTTTCTATAAGTTGGATAGTTAAATGTACCCTGGGCTACCTAGGGCCAGGTAGCTGGCCAGGTGCTTAGCTATGAAAACAATATTTTAGAACATCTAGGGCATAAAAGTAAAGAAGGTTCTTGGTTAATGATATTCAGGTGGCAAGTGGACAAAAACAGTCCCTTAATATTGTGCTAAGAATCAAATTAAATGTCTACTTTGACTGGGAGGTCTTTGCTTCTGAAAGTTATTTCCATTGGGAAGCCCTTTGTTCTATTGGAAAGGACCCATTTCTGGCAGGATAATGCTAGAATGAAATAATTTTTCACTATCATTTACAGAGAAATGAAAAAAAGATGAGACTGTTTAGGAAATCTTCAAAATAGTTTAAACCTATTTTACTTAAAAATTTTCAAATCATCTGAATGTAACTGGTATAATGAAATATATAGTCTTTAAGTATACAGATTTTTATGCTGCTATTGCTGCTAAGTCGCTTCAGTCGTGTCTGACTCTGTGCGACCCCATAGACGGCAGCCCACCAGGCTCCCCCGTCCCTGGGATTCTCCAGGCAAGAACACTGGAGTGGGTTGCTATTTCCTTCTCCAATGCATGAAAGTGAAAAGTGAAAGTGAAGTCGTGTCCGACCCTCAGCGACCCCATGGACTGCAGCCTTTCAGGCTCCTCCCTCCATGGGATTTTCCAGGCAAGAGTACTGGAGTGGGGTGCCATTGCCTTCTCCACAGATTTTTATATATTTATGTAAATGTTAGATATTCATGTACATATTAAATGTCTGAACAAATAATTCTGTGACTGGGAATTGGAATTGGCATATAATTCAGAAAAATAGAAAACATTTCCCTAAGTAATCACAAAATATAAAACTCATAACATCTTATGTTTCTGTTTTCAGCTTTTCAATTCTTGTTCTTAACACCAAAAGCTTTAAGAAAATAAAAAGGAAGTAAAGTGCCTATCACAGGGCTTTACCAACTATATATATATTTGGTTATATATATATACACATACACATATCTGTTGGTTCAGATTAAAAATCCACCTGCTATGCAGGAGACATGGGAGATGCAGGTTTGATCCCTGGGTTCGGAAGATCCCCCTGGAGAAGGAAATGGCAACCCACTCCAGTTACAGTCTATGGGGTCATGTGAGTCGGACATGACTTAGCAACTAAACCACAACCACATACATATGGCTACATATGTCTGTGTGTGTGTGTGTGTGTGTGTGTGTACCTTCTTTGGCCTCCTCTCCTTCTTTCATCCATTATTATTATCATCAATATTTGAATACAGTTATGTAGAAATAGGCATGGTATATGAAACAAAAAATTAACTTGTTGAGTCTGATTCATAAAAACATTCTACATGTATCATGATGTATCAGTGATACTTTCAGTATCATTCTAATTTTTAAAATACTGCTTTTTGTTGTAGTCTGTAATCATTAAATGCACATCATTACCTGCTCTTCATATAAGCCTATACCATTTGCCTACAGTTGTGTAAAGTTTAAAAATAAAATAAAATTTAAAAAAAAATGTAAAAAAATATATATAAAAATAAAATAAAATAAAATAAAAAGCAGAGACATTACTTAAAAAAAATAAATAAATAAAGTCATACTATTTGCTCTTATTTGCTTGCTTATTTTTGAACCAGGGTCTGCTTCCTTCAAATTATTGATTCAGCCTTCATCTACAAAATGGGACAAAGAAAAATCCACAATGCCTATAATTTTAGAAAAGTATTCTGGTTCTATCTTTATACCAGAAACAAAAATAATATTATAAGCACATCATATTACAAGGCAAATTGGAAGTGGTCAAACAGGAGATGGAAAGAGTGAACATCGACATTCTAGGAATCAGCGAACTAAGATGGACTGGAATGGGTGAATTTAACTCAGATGACCATTGTATCTATTACTGTGGGCAAGAATCCCTTAGAAGAAATGGAGTAGCCATCATAGTTAACAAAAGAGTCTGAAATGCAGTACTTGGATGCAGTCTTAAAAATGACAGAATGATCTCTGTTCGTTTCCAAGGCAAACCGTTCAATATTATGGTAATCCAAGTCTATTCCCTGACCAGTAACGCTGAAGAAGCTGAAGTTGAATGGTTCTCTGAAGACCTACAAGACCTTCTAGAACTAACACCCAAAAAAGATGTCCTTTTCATTATAGGGGACTGGGATGCAAAAATAGGAAGTCAAGAAACACCTGGAATAACAGGCAAATTTGGCCTGGGAGTACAGAATGAAGCAGGGCAAAGGCTAATAGAGTTTTGCCAAGAGAACACACTGGTCATAGCAAACACCCTCTTCCAACAACACAAGAGAAGATTCTACACATGGACATCAGCAGATGGTCAACACCGAAATCAGATTATATTCTTTGCAGCCAAAGATGGAGAAGCTCTATACAGTCAGCAAAAACAAGACCTGGAGCTGACTGTGGCTCAGATCATGAATACCTTATTGCCAAATTCAGACTGAAACTGAAGAGAGTGGGAAAACCACTAGACCATTCAGGTATGACCTGAATCAAACCCCATATGATTATACAGTTGAAGTGAGAAATAGATTTAAGGGACTAGATCTGATAGACAAAGTGCCTGATGAACTATGGATGGAGGTTCGTGACATTTTACAGGAGACCAGGGATCAAGGCCATAACCAAGAAAAAGAAATGCAAAAAAGCAAAATGGCTGTCTGGGGAGGCCTTACAAATAGCTGTGAAAAGAAGAGAAGTGAAAAGCAAAGTAGAAAAGGAAAGATATACCCATTTGAATGCAGAATTCCAAAGAATAGCAAGGAGAGATAAGAAAACCTTCCTCAGTGATCAATACAAAGAAATAGAGGAAAACAACAGAATGGGAAAGACTAGAGATCTCTTCAAGAATATTAGAGATACCAAGGGAATATTTCATGCAAAGGTGGGCTCAATAAAGGACAGAAATGGTATGGACCTAACAGAAGCAGAAGGTGTTAAGAGGATGTTTCAAGAATACACAGAATAACTGTACAAAAAAGATCATGACCCAGATAATCATGATGGTGTGATCACTGACCTAGAACCAGACATCCTGGAATGTGAAGTCAAGCAGGCCTTAGGAAGCATCACTACAAACAAAGCTAGTGGAGGTGATGGAATTCCAGTTGAGCTATTTCAAATCCTAAAATATGATGCCATGAAAGTGCTGCTCTCAATATGCCAGCAAATTTAGAAAACTCAGCAGTGGCCACAGGACTGGAAAAAAATCAGTGTTCATTCTAGTCCCAAAGAAAGGCAAAGCCAAAGAGTGCTCAAACTAATGTACAATTGCACTCATCTCACACGCTAGTAAAGTAATGCTCAAAATTCTCCAAGCCAGGCTTCAACAGTATATGAACCATGAACTTCCAGATGTTCAAGCTGGTTTTAGAAAAGGCAGAGGAACCAGAGATCAAATTGCCAACATCCGTTGGATCATCAAGAAAGCAAGAGTTCCAGAAAAACATCTATTTCTGCTTTATAGAATATGCCAAAGCCTTTGACTGTGTGGATCACAATAAACTGTGGAAAATTCTGAAAGAGATTACCAGACCACCTGACCAGCCTCTTGAGAAATCTGTATGCATGTCAGGAAGCAATAGTTAGAACCGAATATGGAACAACAGACTGGTTCCAAATAGGAAAAGGAGTACGTCAAGGCTGTATATTGTCACCCTGCTTGTTTAATTATATGCAGAGTACATCATGAGAAACGCTGGGCTGGATGAAGCACAAGCTGGAATCAAGATTGCCGGGAGAAATGTCAATAACCTGAGATATGCAGATGACACCACCCTTATGGCAGAAAGTGAAGAGGAACTAAAGAGCCTTTGATGAAAGTGAAAGAGAAGAGTGAAAAAGTTGGCTTAAAGCTCAACATTCAGAAAACTAAGATCACGGAATCCGGTCCTGTTACTTCATGGCAAATAGAAGGGGAAACAGTGACAGACTTAATTTTGGGTGTGGGGGCAGTGCTTCAAAATCACTGCAAATGGTGACTGCAGCCATGAAATTAAAAGACACTTACTCCTTGGAAGGAAAGTTATGATCAACCTAGACAGCATATTAAAAAACAGAGACATTACTTTGCCAACAAAGTCCATCTAGTCAAGGCTATGGTTTTTCCAGTAGTCATGTAGGGATGTGAGAGTTGGACTATAAAGAAAGCTGAGCGCCAAAGAATTGATGCTTTTGAACTATGGTGTTGGAGAAGACGGGAGAAGGCAATGGCACCCCACTCCAGTACTCTTGCCTGGAAAATCCCATGGACAGAGGAGCCTAGTAGGCTGCAGTCCATGGGGTCACGAAGAGTCAGACACAACTGGCAACTTCACTTTCACTTTTCACTTTCATGCATTGGAGAAGGAAATGGCAACCCACTCCAGTGTTCTTGCCTGGAAAATCCCAGGGACAGGGGAACCTGGTAGGCTGCCGTCTATGGGGTCGCACAGAGTCAGACACGACTGAAGTGACTTAGCAGCAGCAGTTGGAGAAGACTCTTGAGAGTCCCTTGGACTGCAAGGAGATCCAACCAGTCCATCCTAAAGATCATTCCTGGGTGTTCATTGGAAGTACCGATGTTGAAGCTGAACTCCAGTATTTTGGCCACCTGATTTGAAGAGCTGACTCATTTGAAGAGACCCTGATTCTGGGAAAGATTGAAGGCAGGAGGGGAAGGGGATGACAGAGGATGAGATGGTTGGATGGCATCTCTGACTCAATGGACTTGAGTTTGGGTAAACTCTGGGAGTTGGTGATGGACAGGGAGGCCTGACGTGTTGCGTTTCATGAGGTCTCAAAGAGTCGGACACCACTGAGCGACTGAACTGAACTGAACTGAACAAGCATACAAACAAGAAAAATCAAGCAAACAGCTCAGGTCCAATGGAAAAATAGCCTATCCATGGAAATTAAGATGCATTGGAGAATTTGTTTTGTAGTCAAACAAAAATGGCAAAGAATTAAAACATGTAAGTTGTATTTGAATGAGTGGGAAGTTAAAGGACAATTTATAGGAAACATTGTAAAACAAATGGAACAGAACCAGTAATCAAAGGCAAACTTGAAGAAAACTTTTCATAGCTATAAAAAGACAGTTATTCATGGCATAAGGATTCATTGTATAATATACAAAATAGGTAAAAAGATGCATATTCTAGATATAGTTTGAGAACTGTAATTACCAGATATTAATTTTATTTCTTTAACTTACTCATTAGTACTTAGTTAAAATATAAAACAGAAAATGCTCAAAAATTGCTATCTCATATTTCTGTCTATAACATGACATGAGAGGTGGTTACTGAATTTAAAGGGTTAAAATATGATGTATAATTTTTATACCATTGAAATGCCATTAAATTAGGAGAAAATAGAAATAGAGACTTTTATAAGTAGTATCTTTAAAAATATTTCAAGAATTTTAAAATTTAGGAAATTTAAAGGGAAAAAAATCCTTTTCAAAAAATAATCTTGATGATATATTTCAGCTAACTGAATGATGAAAAAAATTCAAAACTAAAATTTGGGGAATATGAAGATAATGTCTGATTATGAGTATTGAAAAAATAAACACATAGTTGAAGCTAAACTGAAAACTAAATTTACACATTGGTTTGGAGCACATGTTCTGGGAAGACAAATTGAGATTCACTTTATGGGACCAGTTAGAAATTTATGACCTTGGGCACTTACTTTCTCTAAGCCTCCCATTACTTTTTCATAAACTGAGATATTAATGGAACCAATCTCAGAAGGTAATTTAGTGATCAAATAATATATTTTGTGTCCTACATAGTTCCTAGCCTAGTATTTTTAATTAACATTGTTTTAATTGTGGTGACCAAATGGTAATGGAGAATTATTCTTGAATGAAACCATATACATGAAAATAATAATGCAATCTTGAAAGTCTGGGTCTAAAATCCCAGACTACATTACAAGAGATTAAGTGGAGTGAGGTGGGGATGGACCAATTGGCAGGGAAGAGCATTTTAAAATTATGATAATGTACTGAGCTTACATTTATTTATGAAGTTTAAAATTAGATAAATTTAAGTTTGAAATATGTTCGAAAATATTTCAAATCACATGAGAAGATATATTTAAAGACAATACAATTAGCAAAGCAGAATTTAAAAGATAAGTACTAACAATGAAAATCATAAACTAAATAGAAAAAAAGAATAAAAATGAAGAATAAATTTTGTTAAAATACTTGGCTTTAGAGATTTTTTATATAGACACATAAAAGCTAATTTGTAAAAAGTCATAAATGTTATATAGTCAAGACTGTCACGTATATCTAGAGGAATATATGTCAAAGATGTACTTGCCTATTTATATCTGTAATGAAGGAACAAGTGAGATATAAAACCTGTTTAAATACTATTTAAGGAACTGATTATATACTATGGTTTGAAGGAAAGATACTGGAATAAAATTGTGAGATTATATGCAAAATTGCTTAAAGTCCTAGATGGTAGTAAAATGATAACCTTTCATGATAACTATATGAATCTTTTAGGATAAAAGTCAATTAGTTCACCACCCTAAGGTATTTATAAATTAACATGTAATTTCAGAACCTAAGTCCTGCTTAATAGTAAATAATGTATCTAAGAAAGTTACAGTCCTCTTGTGAATTAAATACTCCATGGGTAGGCCTGTTATTAAGTGCATTATCTTGACATTGAAAGAACATGCATTCTTTCCTTTGCTTTATTCCCAAGTTTTGGATAATATTTCTTAACATTGGATGCTACTATTATTCTCAAAACTACTGCTTATTGAGTGTTTATTTCCATGTGTCTTCACTACATAGTATTTTACAAAAATGCATGAAAAAGCTAGGACATCCATTCTTAAAAACAAATTATAACTTTACTTTTTATTATTTATCAAAATAAGTTTCATGGATTATAAATGAAATGAACATTTAAAATATATTGATAAATAGTTTTAAAGGCTTGAGAAATCCTAAAGCATGGAAGTGATGAATTTGAGTACCTAAAAGTTTACAACATTAAAAGTGCCACAATTATATTTAAAAAGAGAATACTATGAACAAATATAATAGTGTGTTGATACTTTTCATAAAATCTCATGAAATTTAGTTAATGTTCCAATCAAATATTATTAAAACTGTGAAAAATTCTTCAAGAGATGGGAATAACAGACCACCTTACCTGCCTCCTGATAAATCTGTATGCAGGTCAATAAGCAACAGTTAAAATTGGACATGGAACAACAGACGGGTTCCAAATAGGGAAAGGAGTACATCAAGGCTGTACATTGTCACCCTGCTTATTTAACTTATATGCAGAGTACCTCATGTGAAATGCCGGGCTAGATGAAGCACAAGCTGGAATCAATACTGCTGTGAGAAATATCAATAATCTCAGATATGCAGATGACACCAACCTTCTCGCAGAAAGTGAAGAATAAATGAAGAACCTTTTGATGAAAGTGAAAGAGGAGAGTGAAAAATTTGGCTTATAACTGGGTTGGGATTGACGATTGAAGGAGGGAGGAGAAGGGGACAACAGAGAATGAAATGGTTGGATGGCATCACTGACTCAATGGACGTGAGTTTGAGTAAGCTCCGGGAGTTGGTGATATACAGGAAGGCCTGGCGTGCTGCAGTCCATGGGGTCACAAAGGGTAGGACATAACTGAGCAACTGAACTGAACTGAACTGAACTCTTGCATTACAGGTGGATTCTTTATCAACTGAACTATCCGGGAAGCCTGTGGTATCTTTGACCAGGTTCATATCAGAGTAATGCTAGCTTTGTGAAATAAGTTTGAAAGTGTTCAATCTTGTTCTATATGATGGAAATGTTTGAAAAGGACAAGTACTAATTCATCTTTAAATGTTGGGTAGAATTCATCAGTGAAGCTGTTTGGTCTTGGACTTCTGTTTGTAGGGAGGCTTTTTAATTACTGATTTAATTTGCTGTGCTGTGCTAAGTCGCTTCAGAGTTTGTGTCCAACTCTTTTTGACCCCAAGAACTGTAGCTCACCAGGCTCCTCTGTTCATGAGATCCTCCAGGCAAGAATACTGGAGTGCGTTCCATGCCCTCCTCCAGGGGATCTTCCCAACTCAGGGATCCAACCTGGTTCTCTTATGTCTCCTGTATTGGCAGGTGGGTTCTTTACCATTAGCACCACCTGGGAAGTGATTTAGCTTAATAACTAGTAATCAATCTGTTCAGATATTCCATTTTTCATGATTTAATCTGGAAGGTTGGTTGTTTCTAGGAATTTATACATTTCTATAAGGTTTTCCAATTTGTTGGCATATAATTGCTCATAGTGTTTTCTTATGATCCTTCATATTTCTGTGGCCATTATAATATCTTTTTTTCATTTCTAATTTTATTTGAGATTTCTGTTTTATTCTTGATGAATCTAGTTAAATTTTGTCAATTTTATTTTTTTCAAAGAATAAGCATTTAGTTCCATTGTTTTTTTCTATTATCTTTTTATATTCTATTTTACCTACATCTGCTCTGATCTTCATTATTTCCTTCCTCCTACAAATTTTTGGCTTTGTTTTGTTTTATTTTTCTAGTTCCTTGGCCTGTAGAAATTGTTTATTTGAGATTTTTATTTACTTGTTTCTTGAGGCATGTATCATTATGCACTTCCATTTTAGAACTGCTTTTGCTGCATCATAAATTTTGATATGTTGTATTTTTTTTTTTGTCTCAAGGTATGTTTTGATTTTCTTTTTCATTTCTGTTGTTGAACCAGAGGTTAAAGCGTCTGCCTGGAATGCGGGAGACCCGGGCTCAATCCCTGGGTCTGGAAGATCCCCTGGAGAAGGAAAATGGCAACCCACTCCAGTACTCCTGCCTGGAGAATCCCATGCAGAGAGGAGCCTGGTAGGCTACAGTCCATGGGGTTGCAAAGAGCTGGACAGGACTGAGCGGCTTCATTTTCACTTTCACTTTCACTTTATTGTATTTTTCAGTTCAGATATTGTACTAAGTTCTGTGACATCCTTATATTTTCTTTGATGTTCTCACTTTGTTCATCTATTCTTCTCTCAAGTTTGTTTAGCATCTTTATGATCATTACTTTTAACTCTTTACGAGGTAAATTGCTTATCCCTGTTTCATTAATTTTTTGAGGGTTTATTTTGTTCTTTGTTTGAAATGCATATCTCTGTTGCCTCATTTTTATTGGGCTTCCCTTGTGGCTCAGCAGGTAAAGAATCTGCCTGCCATGCAGGACACCTGGGTTTGATCCCTGAGTTAGGAGGATCCCCTAGAGGAGGGAAAGGCTACTCGCTCCAGTATTCTGGCCTGGAGAATTCCATGGACTGTATAGTCTTTGGAGTCGCAAAGAGTCGGACATGACTGAGGGGCTGTCACTTTTATTTTCATTTATATTGATCCTCTGTTTGTTTCTGTATAGTAAATGAAGGAGCTACTTCTCCCAGTCTTGAAGGGCTTTCCTTATGTTGGCCTTACTGTTTAATCTTGCTCTAGCTTTTGATTGTCTCCAAACTTTTGTGATTGTCTAAGAAGATGATTTTATTTTTAATAGATTTCAGTAGTTGAAGGTGTGCCAACACCAGACAATGTCCCACCAAAATTCAGGCTGATTGGAGGTCAGACTCTCAAACAACATCTTTTAAAGAATGCAAATATATACTGTTCTGCAGGACCACATGCTAAGCCCCACTGGTCCCCAGAGCCAGGTGATCCAGAGGTGTCCCATGGGCAGCAATCACAAAAATTAGGGCTCCAATTGGGTACAGAAGCTTTATTTTATGTGAAATACCAGTGAACTATAGTGCAATAGTGAGGCAGAAGAAGGGTGCAAAGATGCTGTTCACCACCCTATGTACCCTGAAAGCACTTCCATAGATTTTAGGTGTGTGCCAACCATGAAGCCTGCCCCTAAGACTGAAGCTCCAGAAGTAGCAACTAGACCTCTTTCGTGGAAAGGCTGGAGTGTGTTTCAGTCTGTTATCTGTGCAATGCCCTGGGGATGGCAGCCTGTCAAAAATTGTCTCTTTGATTGTTATAGTCCCATGGGACTCTGAAATGCAAGTGCCCTGGCCATCAGAATCATGCAATCAAGGAGAATCTCTCAAATAGTGTCTGCAAGTGCCAGGGACCCAGATATACCAACGCTACAATAGCTCCCCTCTGAGAGATGTGAACACTCTGGACTGTGGCAGAAGGAGAGTGGGTGGATAGTACCTACCACCTGACATCTCAGGAAAGGTTTACCACTGGCTATTAGATGTATGTTTAATTAGAAGCCTCCCCTTCAGGCTATAACTATGATGCTAAGCTAATAAGCCTCTATCCAGAAAGACTGAGCTCCTGGGACTGTTGCCTTTTGTTGTGCCCTGGGGGTGGTAGTTGTTTAAGAACTCTTTCAGTGTTGATTATAGTCCTGTGAGACATGTAAGTATAAGCCCCACTGGCCACCAGAGCCAGGTAATATAGATATGCCCCTTTTAGAAGTCACGGAAATCAGGGTACTAGAGAAGGATATAAACTTCTTTGTGTAAGATACTAGCAATCTGGAGTGAGGCAGAGGGAGAGTGAAAATATTGAATTAACCAGCCTCTGTTATCTTAGAGACCATCATTAGGCCCCTACAATATGCCAAACCAGAAGCCTGCCCCTTAGGCCAAAGCTCCTAGCCAAGAACATAAGCCTTTTCCTCAGAAAGATTGGAGTGTGTTTCAGTTTGCTATCTGCGCAGTGCCCTGGGAGTAGTAGTCAGCCACGCTATCACTCCAATTGTTACAGTGCCATGAGACCAAGAAGTATAAGTCTCTGTAGTCTCCAGAGCTAAGCAATCAAGGGGCATCCCTTGGGTGGCAGTCACAAACACAGGTGATCAAACATGAGTAGAAGCTTCCTGCTGGGAGGTATTGGTATTCTGGAACATGGCAGAAGAGAGTGCAAAGATGCTACCCACTGGCTGAACTGAAGGAGGGGGGTAGTAAGATGATGCCACTTGATGAAAAAAAGGTAAATGAAAAAAGAAAAAGAGAGAAAAAAATTTTTTTAAATGAATAAAAGAGAAAAAGAAAAGAAAAAAAAGGAAAATAAAAAGTGGAAGAAAATGATGGCACCTGCCTTAGCTTTAGTTAAGCAGAGAGAGAGCACAGAAGATGGTACCTGCCAGTTGGAGAATAGATATGGCACACATGGAAAGGAAAAAAAAAAAGAGAAAAGGATAGGAAAAAAAAAAAAAAGGTGTCTGCTGGCTTTAGCAAGGCCTTATATGCAGAGTACATCATGAGAAACACTGGACTGGAAGAAAAACAAGCTGGAATCAAGATTGCTGAGAGAAATATCAATAACCTCAGATATGCAGATGACACCACCCTTATGGCAGAAAGTGAAGAGGAACTAAAAAGCCTCTTGATGAAGGTGAAAGAGGAGAGTGAAAAAGTTGGCTTAAAGCTCAACATTCAGAAAACGAAGATCATGGCATCCGGTCCCATCACTTCATGGGAAATAGATGGGGAAACAGTGGAAACAGTGGCTGCTTTTATTTTCCTGGGCTCCAAAATCACTACAGATGGTGACTGCAGCCATGAAATTAAAAGATGCTTACTCCTTGGAAGGAAAGTTATGACCAACCTAGATAGCATATTGAAAAGCCGAGACATTACTTTGCCAAAAAAGGTCCATCTAGTCAAGGCTATGGTTTTTCCTGTGGTCATGTATGGGTGTGAGAGGTGGACTGTGAAGAAGGCTGAGTGCCGAAGAATTGATGCTTTTGAACTGTGGTGTTGGAGAAGACTCTTGAGAGTCCCTTGGACTGCAAGGAAATCCAACCAGTCCATTCTGAAGGAGATCAGCCCTGGGATTTCTTTGGAAGGAATGATGCTAAAGCTGAAACTCCAGTACTTTGGCCACCTCATGCGAAGAGTTGACTCATTGGAAAAGACTCTGATGCTGGGAGGGATTGGGGGCAGGAGGAGAAGGGGATGACAGAGAGTGAGATGGCTGGATGGCATCACTGACTCGATGGACGTGAGTCTGGGTGAACTCCTGGAGTTGGTGATGGACAGGGAGGCCTGGCGTGCTGTGATTCATGGGGTCGCAAAGAGTCGGACACGACTGAGCTACTGAACTGAACTGAACTAAGGCACCTTAAGACATTGAGAAAGTGGGAAAATGTCACCCACCAGCTTCTGTCCCTGGAGAGTATCCCAGCAGGCACCTGCCCCTTAGACAATTGCTTTAAATTTGGAAAACAAGTCTCTTTCACATAAAGTCTGGGCACCTTTCAAAAGACTGTTTCTGCTCCGGATCCTACTGTGGGTCAGTTTGTTCACGGGCCCTCTAAGGCACATTCTGCAGTTTACCATGTGGGCTATGACTCCACTGGTTGTCAAAGCCAGATGTTTTGGGCTCTTGTCTCTCTGGCTGTTCTCAGAAGTTAGGGAGCCAGATTTTAGGTATAAATACTTTGCTTCTCAGGGAGAAGTTCTGGGTTTTGAGCTCCCTCCCAGTTGTAAGTCACTGCACTGGGGATGGGATTTATGATGAGATTATTATGTCTTAAACTTGCCTGCCTACTTCCATTTGATTCTCCTCTCTTTGCTGACATGAAGTGGTTACTCTGCTAGGTTTTAGGGTTTAAGAGTTAACTGTTCCATATATAGCTATAAATTTAGTGTCTGTGGAAAGTGGTGAGTAATGGATTTTTCTGTCATCTTGAACTGAGAACAGTGTGTAGTTTTTAAATTACTAATTCCACCTTTTCTTATTACAGGCCTATTTAAATTTGCTGTGTCTTATTGAGTGAACTTCAGTAATTTGTGTCTTTCAGTAACTTCTGTAGTGACGCTTTTTCCCACCAGAAGTTTTTAAATTATGGTGTTTAGTTTTCATAGCATTTTATAATCTCTTGTATTTCCTAAGATTGTTAGTGATGTTCTCTCTGTAATTCCCAAGTTGATGAACTTGAGTCTTCTCTTATTTTTCTTGATCAATCTAGCTAAATTTTTTACCAACGTTATTGTTTTTTCTGGAACTACCTTTTGGTTTGGCTGAATTTCTCTTCTCTACCTAGTTTAGTTCTGCTAAGTTTTCAATTCTTTCTCTCTGCTTACATTCATTTTAGTTTTTTTTTTTCTAGTTTTAAATATAAATGGTTAGGTTGTTGATTTAATATCATTCTTTTTAAAACTTATTAATATACTTTACTTTTTGGAGAAGCTTTGGGTTCACAGAAAAACTGAGTGGAAAATACAGAGAGTTTACCACCTAGTCCATCTTCTCTCCCCATCCCACCCATAACCTCTGCCACCACCAAAAAATGTGATGCATTGGTTACAATCAATGAACCAATACTGCGAAGTCATTATCAATCATTTCATAATACCTAAAAAATAGAGAGACATATAATATCTATGGGTCAGGAGATTTAATTTTATTAAGATGTCAGTTTTCTACTAACTGCCCTATAGGATCCATACAATCCCAATGAAGATCCCAATAGGCTTCTTTGTAGAAATTAATGAGTAAACTGTGGAAAATTCTGAAAGAGATGGGAATACCAGACCACCTGTCCTGCCTCTTGAGAAACCTGTATGCAGGTCAGGAAGCAACAGTTAGAACTGGACATGGAACAACAGACTGGTTCCAAATAGGAAAAGGAGTACACCAAGGCTATATGTTGTCACCCTGCTTATTTAACTTCTATGCAGAGTACATCATGAGAAACCCTGGGCTGGATGAAGCACAAGCGGGAATCAAGATTGCCGGGAGAAATATCAATAACTTCAGATATGCAGATGACACCACACTTATGGCAGAAAGGGAAGAAGAACTTAGAGCCTCTTGATGAAAGTGAAAGAGGAGAGTGAAAAAGTTGGCTTAAAGCTCAACATTTAGAAAACTAATGGCATCCAGTCCCATCACTTCATGACAAATAGATGGGGAAACAGTGGAAACAGCGGCTGACTTTATTTTTCTGGGCTCCAAAATCACTGCAGATGGTGACTGCAGCCATGAAATTAAAAGACACTTACTCCTTGGAAGGAAAGTTATGACCAATCTAAACAGCATATTAAAAAGCAGAGATATTACTTTGTCAACAAAGGTCTGTCTAGTCAAGGCTATGGTTTTTCCAGTGGTCATTTATGGATATGAGAGTTGTACTATAAAGAAAGCTGAGTGCAGAAGAATTGATGCTTTTGAACTGTAGTGTTGGAGAAGACTCTTGAGAGTCCCTTGGACTGCAAGGAGATCCAACCAGTCCATCCTAAAGGAGATCAGTCCTGGGTGTTCATTGGAAGGACTAATGTTGAAGCTGAGATTCCAATACTTTGGCCCCCTGACGTGAAGAACCAACTGATTGGAAAAGACCCTGATGCTGGGAAAAATTGGAGGCAGGAGGAAAAGGGGATGACATAGGATGAGATGATTGGATGGCATCACTGACACAATGGACATGGGTTTGGGTTGACTCCGGGAATTGGTAATGGACAGGGAGGCATGGTGTGCTGTGGTTCATGGGGTCGCAAAGAGTCAGACACAATTGAGTGACTGAACTGACCTGAATTGAATGAGTAAATTCCAAAATCCATATGAAAATTCAAATACCCTAGGGCAACAAAAATGACCTGAAACAAAGGAATGAAATTGAAAGACTAATTCTACCTAATTCTAAAACAAATACTTTCATTTAATATTTTAAGGAAATTTGTTCTTGCCTACTTCTTGACCTGCATACAGATTTCTCAGGAAGCAGGTAAGGTGGTCTCATATTCCCATCTCTTTAAGAATTTTCCACAGTTTGCTGTGATCCACACAGTCAAAGACTTTAGCATAGTCAATAAAGCAGAAGTAGATGTTTTTCTGGAACTCTCTTGCTTTTTCAATGATCCAACAGATGTTGGCAATTTGATCTCTGGTTCCTCTGCCTTTTTGGAATCCAGCTTGAATGTTTGGAAGTTCACAGTTCACATACTACTGAAGGCTGGCTTGGAGAATTATGAGCATTACTTCGCTACTGTGCGAGATGAGTACAATTGTGTGGTAGTTTGAACATTCTTTGGCATTGCCTTTATTTGGGATTGAAATGAAAACTAACTTTTCCAGTCCTGTGGCCACTGCTGAGTTTTCCAAATTTGCTGGCATATTGAGTGCAGCACTTTCACAGCATCATCTTTTAGGATTTGAAATAGCTCAACTGGAATTCCATTGCCTTCACTAGCTTTGTAGTAATGCTTTCTAAGGTCCACTAGAATTCACATTCCAGGATGTCTGGCTCTAGGTGAGTGATCACACCATCGTGCTTATCTGGGTCATGAAGATCTTTTTTGTATAGTTCTTCTGTGTATTCCTGCAACCTCTTCTTAGTATCTTCTGCTTCTGTTAGGTCCATACAATTTCTGTCCTTTATATACCAGACCACCTTACCTGCCTCCTGATAAATCTATATGCAGATCAAGAAACAACAGTTAGAACTGGATATGGAACAACAGGCTGGTTCCAAATCGGGAAAGAAGTTCATCAAGGCTATATATTTCACCCTGCTTGTTTAACTTATATGCAGAGTACATCATGAGAAATGCTGGGCTGGATGAAGCACAAGCTGGAATCAAGATTGCTGGGAGAAATATCAATAATTTCAGATACATTGATGATGCCACTCTTATGGTAGAAAGTGAAGAAGAACTAAAGAGCCTTTTGATTAAAGTAAAAGAGGAGAGTGAAAAAGTTGGCTTAAAACTCAGCATTCAGAAAACTAAGATGGCATCTGGTCCCATCACTTTATGGCAAATAGATGGGGAAACAGTGAAAACAGTGAGAAACTTTATATTTGGGGGCTCCAAAGTCACTGTAGATGTTGACTGCAGCCATGAAATTAAAAGCTGCTTGCTCCTTGGAAGAAAAGCTAAGACCAATCCAGACAGCATATTAAAAAGCAGAGACATTACTTTGCCAACCAAGGTCTGTCTAGTCAAAGCTATGGTTTTTCCAGTAGTCATGTATGGATGTGAGAGTTGGACTATAAAGAAAGCTGAGGGTCGAAGAATTGATGCTTTTGAACTGTGGTGTTGGAGAAGACACTTGAGAGTGCCTTGGACTGCAAGGAGACCCAACCAGTCAATTCTAAAGGAAATCCATCCTGGATATTCATTGGAAGGACTAATGTTGAAGCTGAAACTCCAATATTTTGGTCACCTGATGGGAAGAACTAACTCCTTAGAAAAAAAACCCTGATGCTGGGAAAGATTGAAAGCTAGAGGAGAAGGGGACTGACAGAGGATGAGATGGTTGGGTGGTATCATCACCTCAATGGACATGAGTTTGAGTAAGCTCCAGGAGTTGGTGATGGACAGGGAAACCTGGCATGCTGCATTCAATGGGGTTGCAGAATCGGACACGACTGAGTGACTGCACTGCAGTGATTCTTGCTTACATTGTTTTTGATAAGAAATCTGCTTTTATTTTTCTCTCTATGTCTCTCCATGTTTCTTTAACTCTGACTGCTTCTAAGATTTTCCTCTAATCTCTAATTTTGAGCAATTTGGTGATGATATGTCTTAACGTCACTTTATTTTTGTACTTGCAATTTTTAGAGCTTATTGGATTGCTGTATTTCAACTTCTTACAAACTTTGGAAAACTTTTGTTCATTATTCTACATTTTTTTTTCTGTCCTCCATCCCCCTTATCTCTTTTGGGGACTCTACACATATATCTTACATCCCTTGAAGTTGTCACAGCTTATATTTTTTTAAAGAGCTCTATCTAGTTATAATTCATATGCCACAGAATTCAAATAATTATATGATCCAATGGTTTTCAGTATTCATCTCAATAAAGAATCTGCCCGCAATGCAGGAGACCCAGGTTCAATTCCTGGGTCAGGAAGATTCCCTGGAGAAGGAAATGGCAACCCATTTCAGTTTTCTTGCTTGGAGAATCCAATGGACAGAGGAGCCTGGCATGGTCTAGCAAGAGTTGGTCATGACTGAGCAACTAAACCACCACCACCTATGAATATACTAAAAACCACTGAGTTATGACAGTCTAGAAACATTGAACTGTTTTTAATTTAAAATTATTATTCTGTGTGCTTCATTTTGGATAGTTTCTTTTCCAATGTTTTCAAGGTCAGTATTTTTTTTTCTCTTCTTTTGCAATGTATAATCCACAAGTACTCTCATCTAGTGTATTTTTCATTTCAGACGTTAGAGTTTTCATATCTAGAAGCTTGATTTGGGTGTTTTATATATTCTCTACCTCTCTACTTAACTCTTTAAACATATGGAATAAAGTTATAATGATTATTTTATTAACTGTGTTTGCTATTTCTAACATCAATTCTGCTTCAGTTTTTTTTTTAATTTTTTAAATTTACAATATTGTATTGGTTTTGCCATATATCAACATGAATCTGCCACAGGTATACACGTGTTCCCCATCCTGAACCCTCCTCCCTCCCCATACCATCCCTCTGAGTCGTCCCAGTGCACCAGCCCCAAGCATCCAGTATCATGCATCGGACCTGGACTGGCGACTCGTTTCATATATGATATTATACATGTTTCAAGGCCATTCTCCCAAATCATCCCACCCTCTCCCTCTCCCACAGAGTCCAAAAGACTGTTCTATACATCTGTGTCTCTTTTGCTGTCTCGTATACAGGGTTATTGTTACCATCTTTCTAAATTCCATATATATGCGTTAGTATACTGTATTGGTGTTTTTCTTTCTGGCTTACTTCCCTCTGTATAATAGGCTCCAGTTTCATCCACCTCATTAGAACTGGTTCAAATGTATTCTTCTTAATGGCTGAATAATACTCCATTGTGTATATGTACCACAGCTGTCTTATCCATTCATCTGCTGATGGACATCTAGGTTGCTTCCATGTCCTGGCTATTATAAACATCACTTTTAATTGGTTAATGTCTTTCTTATCATTTGGAGAAGGCAATGGCAACCCACTCCAGTACTCTTTCCTGGAAAATCACATGGACGGAGGGGCCTGCTGGGCTGCAGTCCATGGGGTCGCTAGGAGTCGGACACGACTGAGCGACTTCACTTTCACTTTTCACTTTCATGCATTGGAGAAGGAAATGGCAACCCACTCCAGTGTTCTTGCCTGGAGAATCCCAGGGACGGGGGAGCCTGGTGGGCTGCTGTCTATGGGATCGCACAGAGTCGGACACTTTATTTGATTATAAATTGTAAAAATTCACCTTTTTGAATGCTGAATATTTTTATATTTTTAGGAATATTTTTGTGCTTATTTAAGTATTAAGAAAAATTTCATCTTTTTTTTTAAAGGTGTTTTTAAGTGGGACCAGAAACACTTTTTTTCTTTTAATCTAGAGCTAGATTAACTTAGACAAAACCCTCATGTGAGCCATGCTGTACCCATTTATTATAAATTTTTCTAGGCTAAGGGGAGGTCATAGGTAAACTCATGGTCTTGAATGATCACAAGTATTGTTTCTTCTAATTTTTTAGGGTGCTTCTTTATTGACCCTTGGATATTTTCTTAATTTCCATGTCCTTCTTAGTACTCAGTTAAGTATTCCACCAGATCTCTGGTGTTTTCTTTGTATGCATCTTTCTCATCTTTGATACACTTTCCTTCAAATTTGTCTTGTTCTCTTCAGACTCCCAACTCTGATATTCACATCAAGGGTTCTTTCAGGTTCTGTGTTGCTACCTAAAATCTCTCTCAAAGCTTTAAATTGGAGGTAACCTTAGCATGGACCTCATTTGTTTTCAGTTTGTCAGGGATCACTGCCCATCAGTACTTGATAGCCAGTGTGTTCAAAACCTTTACCTTTTGTCCATTTTTTGGGTTATTTCCATCAGTTAGGTTATCAGATCTCTTTTCTTCAGTTTTAGCTAAAGACAGAAGTGTCCTCTTCATTGAATTTTACTGGGACTTTTACTTGAATAATATGAAATTGGGCCATATCATGAGATGCATAAAAGCGATTAATAAACGTCCAATTTTTCACAATATTTTCTTTACCAATTATCTATGCATGTGTACATGCTAAGATGCTTCAGTTGTGTCTGACTCTTTGCGACCCAATAGACTGTAGACCACCAGACTCTTCTGTCAGTTGGATTGTCCAGGCAAGAATACTGGAGTGGGTTGCCATGCCCTCCTCCTGGGGCTCTTCCCAACCCAGGGATCAAACCAGTGTCTCTTACATCTCCTGCTTGGCAGGCAGGTTCTTTACCACTAGGGCCACCTGGGAAGCCCAACTTATCTATAACAGAATAAAATTATCTTTACAAGTTTATAAAGAAAATATATTACCTTTGTTTAAAAATAACCGTAGACACTGTCTGAAAATCCATGACTAATACCAGTCTCACTTTTCCTAAAATTTCATTGAAACTCATCAACTTCATTTTTCACGCTCCCTAATAGTAGCTGTTAATAGTCTCTGATTATAAAAACAGATGATATATATGCATGGTATAAAGAAAATCAATATTTTCTTCTCAGTTTGAGATAATGTACACTTTTGTCCATGCTGTTCAGTAGGCCTGGCACCTATTGGTCACAATTTAGGGTTTTGTTTTTTTTTTTAATACTTTTGTTCCAGTATTTTAAAAACCATTTAGATTAGAACTGTTATGCCATAAGCTATTCAATAACCTTTGTTTTTTAAAGAAAAAAAAATGTAACATCAGTGGTAGCTGACCTAGATGCTAAAATGATGATACAATATTTATATTATATTAAGAAGTGTCCTCTATAATGCAATTCACTCTTTGACCATTTGTCCATATATTAACATTGCTGGGTGACACTGAAGCCCTTTCTATACTTAATACTCAGCAATTTAAGCTTTGACTCAATCTGTGCAGGCAGTGACTGGAAGGAGTTATCAGATGCTGATGGGTTGTTGGGGAGACAGGAACTTACAAAAGAAGAGAAGGATGGAAGCTAGGTCACTGTTCATGCTGTGCCCTGGACATTATTCTAAATCAAAAGAAGTTGCTGTGTTTCTGACCTCTACATAGAGACAGAGATAAACCTTAAAATTTTATTTTATTGTGAAAACTTGAAAATTGAAAGCAGGAATGATAAAGGCAGGCATAGACTAACATTCAAGAAAAAGATTGGTGTTTCTTAATTATCTTTGGTTATCTCTTGCAATGTATGCTACGCCATCAAATTTATATAACAGAGAGGTGCACAAAGGTCATTTGCTTAAATTTTAATTGGAGACTTAAGAACATATCTCTAATTTTTCATAGTATATAAATGATGATTTAAAAATTGCTGAAATATGCTCTTTCACTAAGCTAAAATGAAATATATTTCATTTTAAAAGGGGCCAGAATGTAGAAAAAGTTTTGCTTTAAATAGTGATCAAATATTAATAGATCATTTCATATTTAACACATAAAAATAAACTGCCTTTAATATGCTTTATGTTGATCAAAGTTTTGATGGTAGAACTGACTTTGATATTTAGACCTTTATAATGAGTATATCTAATGTTAAAATAACCTTTTATAACAGTTCATTGAGTTTATTGAGTAGTTCACACACTGATTCAATATTCCTTTGCTTTGGTATATGTGTGAGTGTTATTCTACAGTTGATCATGTATAAACTTTTTTAAAAATTTCCTGGCAGTGTTTAAAACTCTTATCTATTGAAGACTTATATACTGTACACTGGTTCTTAATTTATCATTAAATACCTTTATTAACCCAATGTAGGAATTTAAGAATTTCAGCACTAACTTGAGAGAGTTTATTATTTTAAAAAAGCTATCTTAAAGATGAAACAGTTCCATATGTCTTTTGTCTTGTTTTTTTTTCTTGTATTTCTTTGATGCCATGCACCAGTGCTGGGTCTCTGAGAGCCAGACACAAAATGAGAGTGACATGTTGAACACATTGATATCAAGGATGTGGTTACCTTAGCAACAGGAAGCATATAAAAGCCCTCAGAACTTCCATTCCTACTCCTGGGACATTTCAGAGTTTCAGATACCATAAATCCTAATGAAGATGACGTCTATAAAAGACAGCACAAACATTAAAGTATTATAATGTAAAAATGACCCCAGTTTTTCTCACAGGAACAAGTTATTAATTTATAATCTACCCTCTTCCTGAGAACAGTTCAGGGGTGGTCTAAACCAAAGGAGGAACAACACTTATAGAGCTTATATTCTATAAAAGTAGAAGCTACATTAAGTTTTATGGATTTATACACATCTATAGAATTTGAAGTTCTTAGGTTTGGAAAAATTTGTAAGACTAGCATTAATTTTAATTCATTGAGTAATAAAATATATTCAGATTCTGAATTACTGTAGAAATGACTTTGGAAGAAAAGTAGGTTTGTTTTTACAGATAGCTGAACTATGAGAATTTGATCTGTCACTGGGGAAGTAAGCCCTTCTTGAAGTTTGCCAAAGTAAGAATAAGATTTCTCTTTAGCAGTCAAATGCTGCTTTCAATCCTACTGGCTATCTCTAAAAGAGTCTTGTTTGTGTTTTAATGTTCTAAATCTGTCTATTTTACCAAATTAATTTGTTATTACTTTCTCATGCTGATATTTTTGTTTGTCATAATATCTGTGTTTTCTTCTAATTGAAAGAAGACTAGTAATAATTTTCCATAGGTAAAGAAAGTCTCTCTCTCTCTCTCATGGTCTCTTTACCTCTTTCATTTTGTCTGATTATATATTAAATGGTCCATGCTACTCACACACATAAGTGAACTGACTCTTTTCCTATGTGAAAAATAATTTGGTTTTTAAATTTGTTAAACAGTGTGGTATTGATTTCTCATATACTAGAATTTTAGCCAACAAACACCTTAATTGTTAGAAGATTCAGTGGTGAATCAACTATGATCTAGCACTTTTTGACAAGTCTGTATGACAAATTGAACCTGATATTTCAGAGTTTAATATGTATGTTTACTTTCTATTCATTTAAACTTTTTGAGTTTGCACCTCATAGAAGTTAAATCATCTTAAAGCAAAGTGCCTAGGACCTATTATCCTGAATCTCGTCAGAAATCTCTTCACTGATTTATGACTTACGGTTATGTTATGCCATCAGGATTTATGGAAGATCAATACAAGAATCACCTACTTGAAATACAGTCTGTGTCTTTACAAAACTTAGCTTCAAAATTTTAGCCACTGTTATACAAGAAATCATAGAATAGATTTTTTCCTTAATTTAGATTCAGAAATTTTCATCTCTGTCAATTTATTTGTGTGTCTTTTGTCAGAAAATGACAACTGTGTAAATCGATATTTTTTTTAAATGTTAGCCCTCAGAAATTGTAAACAATTTGGTGAGTTGTGATATCACTTGTTGAGTATATACTATATACCAGACCCATTTCTAAGTATCTTATGCATATTGATCCTAGGTCTCACAACTACCCGAGGAGATTGGAGTTATTCTTATCTCCATTTTACAGGGGAGAATATTGAGATAAAAAGAGGGACACACGTGTTGCAAGTAGGAGCCAGGACCTAGATTAAGACATTGTGACTGCTGGGACTGTTTTTTAAAGACCAGCCACCTTCCTGTGAGGTGGTGATGAAGTGAGCCTGCTTTCTCTTTTCTCCTTCTGAGTCTGAGGGGCACCGCCACACAGCATAGTGATTCTGAAAGCACTCTTTCTGAACCAGCAGAAGCATCATGTGAGAACTTGTTTGAAATGCACATTCTTGGGCTCCAACCAAGACGTCCTGAATCAGAAACGGGGAGGAGGTCTGCAATGCGTGTTTCAGGAAACACTCCAAGGGTTCTGTTGCACTTAAACATCTAAAAACCAATGGCATATAAGAAAGAATAAGAGAATTTTGATAGTTAAATATCTCTAAATTCAGGTCCTGCACCCACTGCTCTGTAGTTGTTAAGATCTGAATGAATTAGTTAATCTTTCTCAGTTGACTTCTTGATAAATGAAACCAAGATAATAAATCTGTTGGATTTTTCGTGAAGAATTAGCTATTACTTGCTATTCAATTTTACTCTTTATCATCATACTTAATATTATATATTGATCTTATGTTTAAAATATATAGTATTAAATAAATACAACAATCAGGTTCAGCACAATATATAATAAATCACATACACAGAGTACTATGTAAAATTTTCATGTATTCTCACATTTTGTAAGTGATTATGTATCTAAAATTTTAAAATTATATATATATGTATAGTTTTATAGCACACTATGATATATTTAAATTTTATCAAATTAAGAAATTATCACTATCACCATCATAGAAAATGGAACCTTACAAGCAGATGTTTTTATACATGCCTCTTACATACTACTTTCAGTCCTGGTTAAACATAGACAATTTTATATATGAATATTTGCATTTTTGGTTAACATCTCTTACCACTGAGTGAAAAAGTTAGAAAGTACTAAATTTCTAATGCATTTCATCCATTTATAGTGGTAAATAAAAATCACAATCTTTCCTATCCTATCCCAGAAGGTACTATCAATATAACATTTCAGGCATGAAT